>NC_051177.1:111492187-111574121 GCF_013339695.2 Rhipicephalus sanguineus
GCGCAAAAAACATTGAAACCGAAACTGAAACCATCGTGGCACGACGGCCGGCCGGAAGAGGAACTTTGTGCACAGTTCATGCCGGCCGCTACGAGCGCTAGCAGTCATGTGGGCCGCATGGCTCAATGGGAGTGTCCGCTCTTTACGTTTACTATGTTACTCTATGGTAGTAGTCCGTAACAAGTCTTACGCTTTGACCTCCAAGGTGGTGCCGGTGGGAGATTTCTCCTGTACGTTGTTGAACAACAAAAAATTCGCAGCGTGCGCGTTAACTAAAAGCCGAATTCTTCTGTCTCTCATTCCCCATTAGCAGCCATTGGCATGTTCCAGTAGGAAACGTTAGTAGAAGTAGAAGTGTAAGTGTTAGCTAAAAACCGACTTCTTCTGTCTCTCATTGCCATTAGCAGCCATTGTTTACCTCCAAGGTAGTGCCTGGTGAGATTTCTCCTGTGCGTGATTAAACAATAAAAATTTTGTTCAAAACGCCGTTGATTGATGAAATAAACCAACGAAAGACGCCAGATGTTTTGTAGTAGCAGAACGAAAGAACGCCAGATGTTTTTCTTAAAGTGTAGTAGTAGTAGTTGTATGTAGCCACCTCTCCCGATCGTCAACGGGCGAGGTGGACCGGCAACGGCGCGAGGACCCTGCCGTACGAGAGTTAAATCACACTAAAAGACATACTTTGCGGGCGATACACTCTAGTGAGCTTTCAACTTTCCGTCTTAATGTACATGATAAAGAAATTATTTCTACGAAAAGCGCAAGGCACACCTTGAGCAATATATTTGGTTTTGGGACGCTAAATGGAACCATGAGGCGACGCGAAGCCGGAACACTTGCACGATAGCGTTCCGTTGGCTTTCGTTGAACCGTTTGTGATACAATAAATTTTTCTAAACACCGACCTCGCGTCGTGGAACGCGCGTCCTGTCTTCCCTCTAGCCTTGCCTTTAATTCGCACAGCGCGAGCGGGGAATGCGGTCGCTCTTGGCGCTCTTTCGCTCGGGAGCGGACTTCTTCCTTGCATTTCACCGATCACAAGTGATAATGAAGGGACCACGTAAACCAACAGTACAATAAAAGTTTGATATTTAATATATACACGATGTTTCACACTCTTTATATTATGTACTGGGCGCATTTCACGGAAGAGTTTCACGGTTTACAGATGATTCCCTCCGTAGCTTCGCCCCACTCATCATCATTCACCCCGTGGATATGCTGTGATTTTTTTCTCTTCTCTTGTGCCCTTGATGGCACGCCTTACCTTCCTTTTGCGTGCATGGCCCGTTGAGGCTTGAAATGGCCATGTGTAACTTTTTTGTTTAGACCAGGGTCTGAAAATTTGTAACGATGCTATAAACATATATTTGATAAACTCGGCAGAGCATCAGAATTAGCACATCTCCCCATTGTCCTCCCGCGCTTGCACAACACTTTTTCTAACTTCCTTGGTACTACATTACTTTCGGGCTGTGAGGAACCCGACTTTCTCGTCCTATCCCATAACATGATATGGCACACCCCTGCATTCTCAGGTTTGGAAACGATCCGACAACTTCGTCCTTGCAAACGTCTATAAGGAAACTTCATCTCACAAGCAGGTTGCAGCACTACGTAAGCTACGGAGCTGCTTAGCCAATGGTAGGAGCAAGCACCCCACACGATGTCTCCATCCGCGCAGCGTCGTCTGCTCGGCGTCGCGAAAGCGTCAGCGCTCACGCGTTGGGCGAGTAGAGCCAACACCCTGTAGCTTTTCTAGAGGGTGTTGGTACAGCGAGCCCGCGGAAGCAACCAACGCTCTTAAGCGGTGGGCCACGGCCGCTAAATAAAAAATAGGTCTTTTTAGGGGCGAAGCTCCTTAAGGCGGCACCCGTTCGTCCCTCGTAGTCGTCGTGGTCGTAGTAGTGAGTAACAAGTCTTACGCTTTGACCTCCAAGGTGGTGCCGGTGGGAGATTTCTCCTGTGCGTTGTTGAACAATAAAAAATTCGCAACGTGCGCGTTAACTAAAAGCCGAATTCTTCTGTCTCTCATTCCCCATTAGCAGCCATTGGCATGTTCCAGTAGGAAACGTTAGTAGAAGTAGAAGTGTAAGTGTTAGCTAAAAGCCGACTTCTTCTGTCTCTCATTGCCATTAGCAGCCATTGTTTACCTCCAAGGTAGTGCCTGGTGAGATTTCTCCTGTGCGTGATTAAACAATAAAAATTTTGTTCAGAACGCCGTTGATTGATGAAATAAACCAACGAAAGACGCCAGATGTTTTGTAAAAGCAGAACGAAAGAACGCCAGATGTTTTTTTTTAAAGTGTAGTAGTAGTAGTTGCATGTAGCCACCTCGCCCGATCGTCAACGGGCGAGGTGGACCGGCAACGGCGCGAGGACCCTGCCGTACGAGAGTTAAATCACACTAAAAGACATACTTTGCGGGCGATACACTCTAGTGAGCTTTCAACTTTTCGTCTTAATGTACATGATAAAGAAATTATTTCTACGAAAAACGCAAGGCACACCTTGAGCAATATATTTGGTTTTGGGACGCTAAATGGAACCATGAGGCGATGCGAAGCCGGAGCACTTGCACGATCGCGTTCCGTTGGCTTTCGTTGGGCATGCTACCGACCTCGCGTCGTGGAACGCGCGTCCTGTCTTCCCTCTAGCCTTGCCTTTAATTCGCACAGCGCGAGCGGGGAATGCGGTCGCTCTTGGCGCTCTTGCGCTCGGGAGCGGACTTCTTCCTTGCATTTCACCGATCACAAGTGATAATGAAGGGACCACGTAAACCAACAGTACAATAAAAGTTTGATGTTTAATATATACACGATGTTTCACACTCTTTATATTATGTACTGGGCGCATTTCACGGAAGAGTTTCACGGTTTACAGATGATTCCCTCCGTAGCTTCGCCCCACTCATCATCATTCACCCCGTGGATATGCTGTGATTTTTATTTAGCGGCCGTGGTTGGGCATTAACACAAGAGCCGCACAAATAAAACAAAACAACCACGCGCGTTGGGCGAGTAAGCGAGCGCGTGGTAGCAACCAACGCTTTTAGCGTTCGCCAGCAACCTTAGCGCCGGAAACACGCACTCGTGTCGTGCCATACCAATTTTGGTATATATCCAGTTAACAAAACGGCCGGAAGCACACCATTACAGTCGCATGTAAATCATACCGTACATGACATGCATAACATGATTTGCATGTTAAGACCTCTCATTTATGTTCTTCATACAGTCACATCGCACAATACCAATTTTGGTGGATATCAAGCAAGCGAAACGGCCACGAGTGCGCCATGAGCATGACATGTAAATCATGTCGTACATGTCATGCATGTCATGATTTTCATGTTACCACGTGTCATTTACGTTCGTCACACAGTCGCTGCGCGCAATACCAATATTGGTGTACATCAAGCTAGCGAAGCGGCCGCGAATGCATCATGAGCGTGGCATGTAAATCATGACATACATGTCATGGATGTCATGGTTTTCATGCTACGACCTGTTATTCATGTTCTTCATACAGTCACATAGCACAATACTAATTTTGGTGTATATCAATCTAGCGAAACGACCGCGAGTGCGCCATGAGCGTGGCATGTAAGTCATGTCATACATGACATGCATGTCATGATTTTCATGTTACCACGTGTCAGTTATGCTCGTCATACAGAAATGTCTCGTCATACCAGTTTTCGTATATATTCCTTCATTTAAACGGCCGCGAGCGCCCAGAGACCATGTCATGTAAATCGTGCTGCACATGACATGCGCGTCATGATTTGCATGTTAGGACCAGTCATTATGTTCGTCATGAATTCTTGTCACGCCGTACCAATTTTGGTGTATAATCCCTTTCAGTCACGGTGTATACAATTGTACACATCAACTTCGAAGTCGCATCACGCGCCACGTGTTTCTTCAAATGACCTGAAACTTAGTGTGCAAATTCGTGCGGGCTTCCTGAGTCGACAACTAGCGCTTATTTAACTTCATTATGCTGTATATTGCTGCAGATAATCAATTTGCTAGAGACACTACCATGTTCGACAATCGTTCGACGTGCGACGTCAAAGGACCAACGTCAACAGTATTTTTTTCTTCGCTCGAAAAGCATACAACCAAAAAACAAACTGTGCTTGCATTTTGGGCCTAATAATTGATTCCATTTATGCCAGAATTGAAGCTGACTGATTGCAGAATAATTAGATATTAAATTACACGCTAATTAGTATTAATTACTGTAACTCTCACAAAACAACACATTCCTTCATTTTATTTCTTGGAATGTAATACTGAGTGCCTTGAAATCATGCCATGGAAATTTGATGCATTTGCAGACAGTGCATCATAATTCGTGACTCAAAGGGATATGAAATTAACGGAACGGCCGCAACAGCCTAAGGTCGTGGAATGTAAATCATGCTGTTCATGACATGCGTGTCATGATTTTCATGATATGACCTGTCATTTATGTTCGTAATAAGGCCATGTTATGACACACCAATTTTGGTATACATCCGATTAACGAAACGGCCAGGAGAGCACAAAGTCGTAGGCGGCTAGATAGATAGATAGATAGATACGCTCAAAGTCGCAGAAGTTCGCTAAGAAATGCTTCGCATTTAAAAAAACAACACGGCGGCACCCGTGGAAGCTGCTTCCTTGCGCCTCGAGGTCATGAAGTCGCCATCGTGAGCTGCGTGGCCCATAAGCTCCACAACAATGTATTCGAGTCTAATTTGTATTGTTTTCAAGATTCATTCTCAAATTCTCGGGGAGAAGGCTCAGCAGGCGTGGCTGAACCTTTGGGCTGAACAAACATCTGATCTCAATATTAAGGACAAAAGTTACGTTATAATTGTACTCAGCTTGAGATGACACAAAGCGCCCCGCCACGGTGGTCTAGTGGTTATGGCGCTCGGCTGCTGACCCGAAGGTCGCGGGATCGAATCCCGGCCGCGGCGGCTGCATTTTCGATGGAGGCGAAAATGTTTGAGGCCCGTGTGCTTAGATTTAGGTGCACGTTAAAGAACCCCAGGTGGTCAAAATTTCCGGAGCCCTTCACTACGGCGTCTCTCATAATCATATCGTGGTTTTGGGACGTTAAACCCCAGATATCATCAGAGATGACACAAAGCGATAGCGAATTCCATCGTTTATTTATTGCTGACAAGGAGCAGGAAGCGTGAGTTTTGATCGAAGCGGGCGATCGCGTCTGCACGGGCGTTGCCATGTTGGTTCACCACCACAATTATTGGCAGTTACCAATGCAATAATTAAATTCTTATGACGCGCATGATAATTGTGATTAGCGTATCACGTAGAGTGCTGTGACGTAATACGTTCGAACAAACGCAGTTGTCTTAACGTTCTCCAAATAAAATTTTGTTGCAACTAGAACTATCTTCTCCTGCGCAAGCATACGGTTTATTTACTCCTCGTAGCTTCCACCGTGCTGCAACCAGCTTGCGAGATGGAGTACATTTCAGCATTAGTTCCACCTTATCAGTGCATATTTGCAGATACGTTGGTGCAGCAACGTTCGTAGCAACATCTGATCCATTTCGGGCGTATGAAAAGCTTATCTCTGAATTGCAAATCATCGTGTGGGAAGAACACACGGAGAGAAGCGGCGGACTGTAAACAGGCGATGAGGAATAGAGAGCGAGATAAAAAAAAAGTCACACTTTCGCCGCAACGGCGAAGCAATGATTGCGATAGCAATAAATTGGAATGTAACGCGAAGAACGGAAAGCAGCTCAAAATTGCCAGCGCGTCGCTCGACCTCAAAGGACGCACGAAAAGAACGCACACAGGACGAGCGCGAACTAGCATGCGTCACAGCTCGATACTTGAAGCGCACCGCTGAAACATAAAGCAGGACGCACGAAACGAACGAACAGGTACACACAGGACGAGCGCGAACTAAATGCCGCAGTTGTTACTTATTTCTGTTTTAACAGCGCGCTCCTTTTGCAAACGCGGCCGCTGCAGCGAGCGAAGTGACCTTTGTACGCTCTATTTCTTCAGCGCGCACATCGCGGGAAAAGCACAAGACATACAACCCCCCAGCTCCCCCTCCCCGCCCGCCCCCCTTCTTTCCTCGAGATAAGCGCACGAAGGCGACTATGCCCTGTAGGGCGAAGTGCATCGGCGTTCGCAGGAGTGGGGCGACGACCTTTAAAGCGCGCCCCCACGCGCACTTCGCACCATCTCGCTGGTGAGTAAGAAAGCACGCTGAAGTAAATTGTGTATACAAATAGCTCGCCGTTATCATGCTCAAAGACGCTATTCTCCGTGGCCTAGCCGTCTAACGCCGCGTGTTTCGGAGCGAGAGGTCGGCCGTTCGATTCCGCGCGTTGGAAAGTATTTCTGAATTATTATTTTTTGTGGATTATATATATATATATATATTTATATATATATATTTATATATATATATATATATACACATATATATATATATATTTATATATATATATATATATATAATATACGGTGCATGACGGCGGCGACAACGACGGCAAAAACCAGCCGAGACTGTCCATATAATTGCTATCGCAATAAAAGAATGAAACGCATTTCCACGAAGTGAATGATTACGAAGGGGCGAAGCTAGGTCCTAAGGTCCATAATGTCTACGTTGTAGTCGCCGACTAATAAAGGGTTTGTGCTTGTATGAGGTTTATATTGTTCTGTCACAATTATGATTGATATTAGTGTATTGTTAAACCATTTTTACGGGAGTTTAAACAGTGCCGTGCAGTGAGCACGGACACCACACAATGGACAATCCTAGGCCCTGAGGTGCTTCGCCCCTAAGACGGAACGCACGTAGCAGCAGTCCAAACGCATTCGATTTTTTGGTGTAATTTTCAGTAGGAATACGCAGGGGAATTCAGGAGGAAAGACGTAGGACTGAGTTGAAAATATTATCAAGATCACTGGCACTTGCCAAAAATGAAAATAAAAAATAAATAACAAGGCGATTGTGTAACCTTGTAAAGTGATCCTACTTCAGAGAGCGCAGTATAAAGTATTCGGGTGTCAAAAATACAAGACAGAAAACAGCCTTTCGTAATAAACAAGCCACACGCCGTGCGAGGCGAGAACTTCTCGAAGCGCCCGGAGTTCAACTTCTGGTACGTCAAATTTGGCTATGGGTCCCACGAGAACCCACAGCCTAGGGGAAAGCCCATACGTTCATACCGCTACGGCGCGCCAAACCAACAAATCTACGTTTCCAGATCAGCGCCTGTCGAGGGAGGCAGAAAACTACACAGAAGCCAAAACATGAAAAACAGCACATAACATCCAGCAAGTTTGAACATCGGGCAGGAACCATGAAACCTCTCGCGTAAATTTGATAAGATGCGCAGGGGGCGCTCACTTTCGCTGCTTCACGAACTAACTCTGTAACACACTTAGTGGTTTGCCCACCGTCAAAATCTAGAGAGCTCCAGCTGCGAACCGCCACTTCGGGATGCCGCTCTTTTCGTTGCATTAGAAATTTTTTTTCCAAGCTTTTCTATGCGCTGCCTTCGTGGTGCGTGTGCGTGCTGAAAATGCAATCAGCGCGTTCACGCCCAACGTCTGCGCCGAACAACGAAGCACAGCAAAAATATGGAAGAGAAAATATTTTGTTGAAGCAGAACTGCAATATGAGTCTTATCTGTAAAAAAAAAAAAAACGAGTATGGGTGTGCTCTGTGGGGGCATCGACAATTGAGTTACGGTTTCCTTTTTGTGGTGCGTTTGACTCCAGTTGTTGAACATTGTATGCATTTGCCTCTACTTTTGTTGCTTAAAATGGAATAAGATTTTCCTCAATATTACAATGAAATTTTATACGTCGTGGGTTTAGTGTATTTTTTCTATTCGTCTACAAAAATGTACGTGCCACTCAAATTGGCCAAACGCCTCCATCACCAGCAGTCAAGAAAAAACGAAGAGAACACACGTGCGGCAAACAGCAATTAAGATCGCGACAGAAACTGCAAGCGCGTACTGCAAGCCATAAAATTCTATGAGTGTCGCGAAATGCAGAGTGTGGCAAAAAACTTGCAGGGACCATTATGCATTTGCCTGAAAACGACTCGCGAAAGCCATCTTCCTCCTCTTTTTCTGCTCAGTAGAAATTTATCCTCCCCCGCCCCCCTCTGAAAGCTTTATGCACCTCGCCTGGTTTCGCACTGCCTCCGTGATCGGCCCTCCTTCGACGCCCAGCACGGGTGTCGTGCAACGGCGTCTCCATGCCGTCACGTTATGCAATGTCGTAGTGACATTACGATGATGTGACAAGTTTTGGCGATCTGTGACGGCGTGATGACGTCATATGGGGACGTCATCACGTGGTGATGATTTTTTTGCATCAGTCGTGTTGACGCCGACGCCTACGGTTGATGAGGCATCTAGGGCTGTCGCCTTAAATGGCGGAAGTGCAATGCTGCTCAAATCAACTTTGAAGGCGCGTATGGTAAATTCAAAAGAGGCTTTCTGGACAGTCATTTCGGATTTAGTTGCATGACGTCTATTCGGCTGTGGATCGAAATTCTGTTTCCTCTGTTTGATGGTCGATTAATATTTTGAATCAGTTAAAGATCCATCGTTCGCCACCTCAGTCATTTATCGATAAATCCCTATCCATGAAAGTTTCTTGTCGCTTAAGTGAACAATCGGCATTTTAGGCGTGTGCTTTCCGAAGGGCTGAAACCATTTATAGTGATATACAGATTAAACAATTCCACCCTCCAGAGAAATAAATAGAAGTCGGGCTTTATTTATTTGTATACAAGGTGAAACAAAGATGAAAACACGAGCACGTCACTGTGTGATAAATCGTATTTACTTGGTTAGATTTTAATTGGAATAGGTACTAATGATTGATTAATCGATGAGCAACATGTCATGTAAAACCAAACAAGACAAAATTTCAAGGGATGGTGCAGGCTTCAAGTAGTGATAAATCGGAGAACGAGGAGTGTTGCTGTAGTCTAGTGGCGCAACGAACGCCGGTATGAAATGCAATTTATTGGTGCATATATAGAGGTTCGAAGCCTGGGTTCAAACGAGCCATCGCCAACAAACTTTAATAACGCGATAGCGTTAAAGAGCTCGTTTCGCCGAAATTCAACGTCGGTGTCGGCGTCGCTGTTTGTGAGAGAAAAATCATCATCTTGTATGTGACAGAAAAATCAAGAAAAATAAATAAGTAATAAAATGTTGGCTAAGAGTGAGAATCGAACCCAGGCTGTCTGCGTCGCAAGCAGGTGTTCTACCACACAGCCACACCTCTGCTTGGAGCTGCACTGAAGTAACTTTGATGCTTCACAAATATACGCGTCCTGTATGAAGGTGTCACAGTACGAGATGTAATATCGCAGTAGTATTGCGTGGTGCAAGCGTACAAAGCCATCGGGCGCCACACCATGTCAATATCATAACGACTTGGTGGTTTAAAGCCAGCCACCCATTACAAAAGGCACACACTTTATGCGTGTATTCTCTTAAGACCACGTAGTGGGTGCATCGCAACTTCGAAATTGCTCCTGGTTGAAAGCATGCTACCCATTACACAAGGTACACACATTAGTGCGCGCATTCCGTTACACACACGTTTTGGTCGAAGTACGCACCAGGGCCATGATATCACTATCGCGTTCAACTCTTAAAGGCGAAGCTTAAGCGTTCCCCATTTTTTTTCTATTGTGCACGAGTTTCTGTTCAGCGAAGATTTTTCAGCGAAGGTTTCTGTTACGTGACAGAGGGAGGGACAGACAGACGTACGGACGGACGGGCATATCAAAGGTTTCTAGTTCATTCAGCATATATAATGGATGCGCAGTCTGTATTCGTAGGCGTCCAACCGGGACAGCTTATGCTCTCTCATAGTAGATCACGTATAATGATCGAAGTCGTACGCGAGTTGTTCTAAGAACATGTGAATCCGTAATGGACTATTGTACACATCAAGAAAACGAAAATTTATATTTTGAGAAAATATAGTGGCAACCTCGAGTTTCGGTGGTCGCGAAATGTGGTTTCTGTGGGGTCGTTTCAGACACTGACGAATGTTGGAAAGAGGATGAAGAACGCCATTCCGATGCGTTTTAGGAAAGGCCACGGCCTCTCATAAAACTGTCTCTTACCTACACATGAAGCTGATTTGTGCGGATTTTTGTATATGTAATTACAGGGATAAAATCCATGCAGAATCTCTTTTGCTACTTTTGAAAGTGAAGCGTAAGCGTAGAGCTTAATCGATCAGTTGTAGCCTTCCCTAGAACGTTGATTTCGGGAAGTATCAGCATTCGGTCTTCCATCTTGTTGCTAGCCTTTGTCAGCGTCTCGAACGCCCCCGACCACCGAAACACTCATTCGGCATCAAATTTTCGCAAATTCAGAACTTTCCTGCTTCGTACAATCTTCAGCGTAGGCTTTAGAGCTGTTCCTTCATAGGGTTTTTATTTCACTACCAGGAGGAGGCGGAAGGAAGCGAAAAAGGAGAAGGCAGCGAGGATTAACCATAAAAACTTCCGGTTGGCTACCGCACGCTGGGGGATTGCAGCAGGGGAATAGAAAAATGAGAAGGAAACTCGACGAAGCCTTCGTAGAAAGTGTTCTCGTTTTATGTCTGTTTTGCTCCGAGCTATAGCGCATTCATATGAGTCAGAAATATTCAAATGGGTGGCTTCATTCATTCATTCATTCATTCATTCATTCATTCATTCATTCATTCATTCATTCATTCATTCATTCATTCATTTAGCGCTATGGCTATAAGTGCTTCTTTTGGTTAAACCTGGCCATTGCTTCGTGAGGAATTCGTAGCAGACATTTAAGCGGCGCCATTCTAAGTATTTTCTCTATATTGTGGTTGTTTGCTTAAACGTTAAAATGGAAACCTAACTTCCCTATTGGAGTATTATTTATTGCCTAGGGAACAAGTAAATCTATTTGGACGGGAAGCTGAACACTGAAGTATAACCAGATTGAGCACGGAGGTATTTCAGGATGACATAAGCTAGGTGTGCCCGACATATCTGCTTCCTCCTACTTTTTTTCATGTCTGCAGCTTGATTCCCGGGCGGCTCCGCACGGCCCCGGACGCCGGCGCAGCATTCGTTTTTCTCGGGGACCAACCACAAGCTCCGCCCTCTGGTCCTGGACCGCTCGGATGCATGTTCGTGTTTCGCGTGCCTGCGGACGGGCCCGAACGATTTCTTTCTGGCAGCTGGCAGACGACGGTGCTGGGCGTCACGCGTGCGGCCATCTTAAGTTGGACACGGGAAATTTTCGACGTGATTTTGCTCTCTCTTTGCTTTTCTGTCCGCTTCTCGCATGTTTCCGGATTTTACATTGTTTTCGCACCCAATTCTTGTCGTCAGTGTTGCGAGCCGCGTCGAGCATGTGCGTATTTCTGATGGTCGGGGAAACACGCGCGGTGCTCGCCAGAAAAAACAGCAATGGAACGCCCACGCGCGTCTTCGATGCGCGCGCGCTCCAGTACTTTACTTGGTAAGTTGTGCCGCAACGCAAACAGGACGATCTAACCGCCGTTGCGGTCGGGATTGGGTAGGCGTTGTGGCTGGTGTTGCAGCCATAAACGGAGCAGATGGCGTGGCAGACGCCATAGCGGACGCGGACGCAGCATTTCTAAGACGCTGTGCGCAGACGGCTCGAGGCAGCTCGGGCGGCTCGGGACTCTTGGATCAAGTGATAATGGCGTCACGTGACGTAAGTACCTATGAGCCAATGCATCCGCGGGCCGCCGGTGATGGTCCGGGACACGTCCGGGACTTGGTAAATCGAACATGCGCATCACTAGATTGCGCTAATTGCACCTCTCTGGTGTCCTTATAAAACTAGCTCCATCGGCAACGTCCGCGCCAGGTAGAACGTGATTACCTACACTGTGTTTTGGGAATATTCGGTCTGCCAGAGCCCTGTGTCTGCTGCATAGAGCTACTATACAGCGACATGAGCAGTCGGCACCTCATAAACGCCACGGAGACAAGAAGCTTTAGAGTTGACAGATGTGTTCGTCAGGGTTTGCCAATCGCACAGGAGGTCTTTATATTTTCCATGGACCCCCTAATTAGGAAAGTGGCAAAGAGCCAGAATATTCAAGTCCGATGACAGGATTGGGAACAGTTAGCATCACAGCTTATGCAGATGGCACCTTTGTGTTCGTGCGAAACCAAGCCACTTTAGGCGTGTTTTTGGAGCTCTTTGAAGAGTATGCCAGGTTTTCGGGTGCTTGCCTGAACGCACAGAAAGGCAAATCAGTTTGTTTTGGTGGCTTCCGTGGCTCTTTGCCGGGGGTTTTCAATGCGTGGATGCAGCAAAAGTCCCCAGCGTATACTTTCAAGACGGGGAGCTCGCCAAATGAATTTAGAGGACGCAGTAGGTAGGGCCACTCAAGTCTTCGCGTACGCCGCTCACTTCAGTTTGTCGATTGCTGCAAAAGTTACAGTGGTCAAAACCAAAGCGTACGCATATGCTTTCTATATCAGGCGCATTGCGCTCATACCACAGCGTTTTCCAAGCCGCCTTGCTTCGCTCGGAGGGACAGCAAGACACTGACACCTCCACAATAGTTCCTGAAACTTCAAAAAATTGTGGAGGACTCAGCCTGCCAGACGTTGCAACTTTCACGGTTGCACTGGCTGCTAAAACAGTTTGGAAAATTTTTCAGGACAATGATTACTTTTTCTAGTCGTACCTTATTATTCTACTGGACCGGGACTCTACAAGCGGCATTTACATCAGAAGCGCACGCACCCTGGTCATTTATAAGGGATCAGCAGGCCTCAAGCGTTCGGTCGACGGCAACGCCGCAGAAGATGGTTTTTCAAAGTCTACATCCGCACGAATTAGCAAAATGCCGGTCAGTCGCTCCATTACCGACGAGGAGGAACAGAGATGGAGGCTCACTAAATGAAAAAGATGGCGGACAAGCACATGCCGGAAGTTGTCAGAAAATTTGACAGCTGCGGTGGTGGGATGCACTGCCCACTCGCAAGAGATTGCCGCAGTGGGGAGTACTTCACAACGATCGCTGTCCTAACTGTGGCAATAGCGGCAACTGTGGAAATGATTCTTCACTCCATGTTTGAATTCGTGGCGGCCAAAGGCGTGTGGCACGTCGTATGGTGTTAATTCGGCGTCTCTGTGTCCCATGTGGTCGGCGCGAGAAGGGTTTGTTTGCACAGCTCGTATTAAATGCGAAACATTTCTTAGCGAAACCCAGGCACCTTGAGATTTTCCATCTATCTATCTATCTATCTATCTATCTATCTATCTATCTATCTATCCGCCTACGCCTCGGTGCTCTCGTGATTGTCTCCTTTGCTCGGTGAGGACCAAGATTGGCATGGGAGGGTAAGCAGACTTGGTGAATATGACTATCGGGTTATGACATGAATAACGTGAAGATCCTGTCGCGTACGTCGTCAAACCCCTTCCTCCAGACACGTGTGGCACATACCCGTTTACCACGGGCCGCGGTGTACGGGTATGCGCCACAGGTGATTGACAGTTTATATCTACCCAGGAACGACGAGAGCAGACATCGGTAATTTAAATGCGAGACCGTTAAGAAAAACCAGCGCCGGCAGCGTCGACCCGAAGAATGCGGAGAATAAAAATTAGGATCCCAGCAGAATTCAAACACAAGCATTCTGCGTCGCAGTCAGGTATTCTGTCGCAGAGCCACGCCATGTTTGGAAACTGCTTTGGAGAAACACCTTATGCATGCGTAATGTCAGTGCAATGACAATTGTGGTTGTGGTGCTGGCTATGTAATGTTATAACGAAGCAATAAACGCTACATATTGACTCCTTCGATACATGCGTGATGTCAGGATAACATCTGTGGTTCGAGTGTTGGCTCTGCTTTTATAGCAGTCTACTAAACCTTACATTTGTATTCCTATATGATTCAGCAAGCTAAATTCAAGCGTCGCTTGACCCCGGGTTATGTATGATATTCACATCATCGCACCGTCAAGTGCACTTGGTTTCGATAATACTGACGTATGTACGTGCTCTACGTGAATGCTGACGTTACGTCAGAACATAAGTTACCCTTTAAACGTCAGGGTTGTCGACGTGCCTGGAAAGCCCACGATGTGTAGACAACTACTACACTTAAAGAGACACGTCGATCCTCCGCGTAACGCTTGGCTCGAAGCCAAAAAATGCAGCATAGAACTACTCGCTGACTGCTTCGCATGATACCGATTCCCACAAGACATGGGATCTGCCAATTTCGTCTGTCACAATGTTCGTATTGTGTCATCTGGACTGTTTAGCCAAAGCACACTGACAGCCACAACGAGCTGCATACCCAGCTTTACAGAACAGCAGACTGATCATGGTTTGAAATCTGCCTGAACAGATAGAAACGCATGATGAAGTTTTGGTGCGGAAGAGATTATTGAAGAGACGCGTGGTGAAGAAGGTGGCCCACACAGTTTTCGTGATGAGCAAGAAGAATAGTGAATTTTGCTATGCTGCCTTTTTAAAAGCATCTGGAACATGGAAAAACAAGGGAATTAAGTATTATATGAGCCAGCCTCCGGAGGCGGCATGCGTGTTTTTCGCATGTTTCAGCACAAATGCAGTAATACTCCCCAACTGGGATGTGTGTATGTGAGCAAACTTAGACTGTTTTGTTTATCAGTGATCCGTCACACGAGATAATGTCTGTGTTCCATAAGTTAGGTAATGCATGTGCCTTCCTGTTCGTACGTGCCCTTAGAGCGATTATTTGTTGCCCGATGCAGCTGTATTGACCGGAAATGCTGGGACCAGTATTCACTAAACTTTCCTGTGTGGCGATGTGGGATCAACACACCTTGAGAGCTTACTACTCTCCCCAGAGAGAAATATAATTTGTAAAGAGGGGCCACTCCAGCAGTTTCGAGGCCTTGCAAACAGGGGTCTTAACACCGGCCAGGTGGCGTAGCTTTACGAGCACCAAATCGTTAGTTCGCATCTCTAACAGCGGCCTCAAAACGACCAGCGAAATGCGAGTGTGGCAGTAAATTTTTACAAAAGAAAAATTTTACTGATGTGTAGAGAGAGAGAGAGGGAGATGAAAAAAGGAAGGGGAGGGATGTGGCTTTCACCACAGTCTGTGCCTTGGGTTCCTTGTTTAGAGCGTCAACCTTTCATCATATGTTCTCTCCATTGTACTCTTTTTTGCGCAATATTTGCAATTTGTTTCGTTATGCTGACAGTACCTATGCATTTATTATCCAAGTCTGTGTCCTCCTCCACTTTGATTTGACGCTATAACTCAGTTATGGATTGCCATCACCAACTAGCCTAAACCCACTCCCTGCTATTTTTTTATTGGGTTAACTATTAATCGTTTCACTCGCCTAACCTATAATCACTATAGGTGCGGCTTTTAGGTTGATTAATCTGTCTTCTTGGCAAGCGTTTTCAAAAAAGGCTGCAATCAAATGTTATACTACTGCGTGACGCTGTTTATTTTGGTTAGTGAAATAGACTAAAAAGTGCGGAACGGCTCGATAAGTGATTTTATAGCAGAATTTCGTGTTGCTATAAATGGCGCTTATTCTGTCTATATCTTGAAGTTTAGAGCAAAGAAACCATGCTGTATTTCAGAAAATACGAGAAGACAACATTGCAGCTTTCCCGCGTCATGCGTCGTCCTTCATCGTTCCTTCGCGGTAGACCATAATATATGCAGGACCAACGAGCCCACCAATCTGCTTTGTTGAACTTGTTCAGTAAGACAAGCAGAAACGATACTAGAGAGAAGTCCATGAATAATACCTGGAGCAATACGAATATGTAAAATAGGCGGAGAAAAAAATTAAAGGTTTGGGTTTTTCGAACCACAATCTCTTTTCTGCATGGCAAAGAAGCGCCAATTCACCGACATGTGGCTGTCACTTGGTACCGCTAGCATCGCTCTTTAAGTAGCAACCGGTGCCCTGAATCCCTACGACCCACTTCCTGAACCTTTTATTGATACAGTCTGTATCAAGGGATTCTTGTGTTCAAAGAAAAATAAACAAGCTAAACAAGACGCCAGCCAGAGAAATAGCACGCGATAATATCCGCTGGGACGCTGCAGATGTTGCTGCGATCGACAACTCCATTGTTACGTATTCATGTTTGTGTGCGTACTGGAACGGAGGATGAAAGTGGGTCTGAATTCATTTTTTCGGATTGTAGACTTTTTTGTTTTGTAATAAGCACACGAAAGCTCAAATATATTAGTTGAAATGATCACAAAGAGTTCTCAAACCACCCGGCGTATACGTAACCATAGACAATTATTCTCCCATCGTTAGAGTCCCCAGCACTCTGGCACTGGAACTCATTTTTGCCTAGCCTGCACCATTAGAAGCAGTGAAGCGCCCAAGAATTTCAATCGTCAACACTGCCTATATACTTCGCAGTTGGCTATTTTTAGGGCAATTGCGTAAAGTAAAAAATATGCATAAATAGTACACATGCCGCCGCGGGGGAACGTGTACGTATTTTCGTCTCTTTTCGTAAAGTTCTTTGACACTGTGTACAAATGCGTTAGATATCAGCTTTGTGAACCGCTTAGCTGCAGTTCCTTTATACATAGCTCTCTAATGGCAGTAACTAACTTCCCCAATGCAGTAACTAACAGGTAATTAAATGCTGGGACCTGGGCACACCCGTGCGTTTCTATGTGAAATAATTTCTTTGAACCTGCAAAGTGTCCAGCGGGCCGTTATTGGCGCTACATTCGACGACTCAGCTGTACTCCGGTAACTGTGATGGAATCCACGACCTGCCGACACTTGATCGATAAGACTAGCGCTACCACGGTGAAGTAACCGTTGGAGAGGAAATTACTCTGAACAATTCAAGCAAAAGTGTCAGCCCAGCACAGATTCCCGCTCTGCAGGCAAACTTAGAGCAGTACAGCCGCACAAGTGTACAGTACTCACGGATTGAAACAGGACAATATAGGGCTAACAAACACATATACTTTCCTTTCTGCCGTCTTCGTTGCGAGTCATATCGGCGCAGTTTCAATTATAACGCCTAGATAAGCGCCAACACTATTTTAGAGACCAGATTCGTCGCAACACGACCTGGTTATCTCGAGCGTCCGAGTGGTTATACCAAAAAAATTGATGCCGCATTTGAATCCGTGATGCTGTGCGTCGATCAAACACTTCCACTTACAAAATATTTTTTTTTTGCTACTATGGTTTGAACCGATAAAACGAGGGAACATACGCAGGAAATGTTTTCACGGAGCGATCGTTTGCCAAGGCTGGCTTTGCGACGAAATGCATGCGAAGCGTGGTGGAATGTAAGAAAAGCGCTTGGCCTCGACGGCTGCGTCATTGTCAGTCTAGAAATCAGTCGACACTTGAGGTTCCTTCTCGCTCGCCCACCACGCACTCAGCTCATTATCACAGTCATGGCTCTTCCTAAGTGTACTAGTACGATTTCAGAACTTCGGCATCACTCCTGTCACTGTCTGTAAATCGATTAAGGAAAAAGGTTTATTAGAATAACAATTAAATTAAGTGCGGAGATCAGTGACGATTAATCATCTTGCGGGACATCGATTATTGATCAAATAATCGATGAATATTTCATCGACACTGCCATCCCTCCGTGTAATCGAACGACCTACGATTGCGCTTATCATTTTGTTTTTTATGGAAGGGGGGGGTGGGGGGTGGCGCAAGTTCACTCAATAAAAAATTCACCGATGATTACAAGACTGCCAAACGTAACTTCTGAGATTGGCTTCGTGTTGGGGCAAGGCCAACTGTGTCGAAAGTTATGACTTTCCACATGGTATTGATTACGCCATAAATCATAATTTTTGCGAAGTAGGACAGCACCCGCTTCGCGATTCTTCGTCTTTCTACGGATAAGCGAGGTAGCCACTACACATTTGTAAGGTATTTACACATTACACATTTGTAAGGTCATCGTCATCAGCCGCATGCATGCGGCTGATGACGATGAAGAATTATGGCTGAGAGAGAGAGAGAGAGAGAGATTTATTTATAGAAAGGCAGAGAGGTCGACCTGAGCGATATTATGCTCTAGCCTGCTACTCTACACCGGGGGTGGGGAAAGGGGAGAAAAAAGAATGATGGATGACGATGGTAAGTAAGAGAGGTGAGTATGTACAGTCCCGTCTAGGTGGTGCAGTGCTATAGCCGCGCATCCAGTCCAGTGGCTTGTAGGAATGCTATAACCGCTCTTATGACCACAGTTGTGCTGTTGGCGTCAGGCCATGGGCCCAACACAACCTCATCAGTTAATGTCCTATTATGCACTCCTTCAGTCGAGGAAATCAGTTTCTGTCGTTCGCGTGCGTACGCTGGGCAGGTACAAAATATGTGCTCAAGTGTTTCTGGCACTTGACAGTGATCACAGTTGGGACCGCTGTCACTGCAGCCGATGATATGTGCATAACGTCTTGTGAAGGCCACACCAAGACGAATTCGGTGAATCATACTTGTGTTGTGTCGTTTTAATTTACGAGGCATACAGAACCTCATTTCGGGGTCCCATTTGTGTAATCGCCGGTGTCGTCGCTCCGGTTTCGTCCAGTGCTCAAGTGTGAGGTCACGCATTACATACCGAAGCAGGGCGTTCGTGCCTGGCCGTGAAAACGCAGTGCGCACTTCAGGGCCACTGGTCAAGGCTCCTTTAGCTTCGGCGTCTGCGTCTTCGTTTGCCATTATGCCGCAGTGGGCAGGAATCCATTGGAAGGTGACGAGGTGGCCATTTGTTGAAGCAACCTGAAGAAGCTCCATAATTTATATGGCTAAAATATAGTATGGACCTTGTCTCATGACGCAATTAATGGTTGGCAAAGCTGGTTTTGCATCGCAGAATATTGTCCATGTACGAGGTTGCTCTCCAGAAATGAATCTTATTGCCTCCCGGATAGCAACAAGCTCTGCGGCAGTTGATGTGGTCTTGTGGTCTATTTTGTACCGTCGAGCTATAACCATTTGTGGGATGACAAAGGCTGCAGCAGAGGTACATAGCGTGGTAGATCCATCGGTGTACACGTGCATGGTGCCGCCGTACGCTGTATAAATATGATGTAGGGTCAGTTGTTTGAGGCCAATTGGTGAAACTAGGGACTTCTTCGTAATCCCAGGAATCACAAGGCTAACAGGCGGTTTAGGCAGGACCCACGGCGGTGTTCCAGGAAATCTCGGGGAAGAAAACCTTGATGGGAGAACGTTTTCATGCCGTGATATTGCTCTTGAAAAACTGCAGTTTGGGTGGGTGGCACGGAGTGCTGATAGCGGGTGCTGCCTGTGTCGGGTCAACAGGCGAAGATGCACTCGAAGTGGCTCGCAGCGCATGTATACACTGATGGGACAAGCCCGAGCTTCCGCGATGGTTCCATTCGTTGACGTGCAGCGTGGTAGGCCCAAGCATGTTCGCAATCCTTGAGCTTGAATACTCTCTAGCGTGTTCACACAGCTCGGTCTCATGTTTGAGAGCACCGGCATGCTATACCGTATATATCCTACAAACAGCGCATTGTAGAGTTGAAGAAGTGACGATTCTGATGGGCCCCATCTTGCTCCTGCCACAGTCCGAAGAGCGAGAACAAAACTTTTCAATTTTGATTTCAGTGCTGCGACGTGTCTTGACCACGATAGATCCCTGTCTATGATTACCCCAAGGAACTTGTGGTGCGTTACAGTAGGTATCGCCGTTCCATTAATAGTTATAGGGTATCTTGACATATCTTTGCGCGTGAATGCAAGCACTGCGCATTTGTCAATGGAAAGAGTGAGACCCTGGCGCCGTACATATTTAGCTGTTAACGTCACTGCACAATGAAGTCGAGCACGCAGTTGCGGACGAGTAGCTCCGGACGCCCATACGCATATGTCATCCGCATATGCGCTGACTTTTACCGTGCTGGGAAGTTCTGCTGCCAGTCCAATCATAGTAACGTTAAACAGAATTGGGCTGAGAACTCCCCCTTGGGGAACACCACGGTGAATAGTATGTCGATCGGTGTCTCCGTCGCTTGTCGTCATGTAAATGGTACGGTCACTAAGGTAACTTACGATCCAGGCGTACAGTCGTCCGCCGACGTCTAAATCTTCCAGTGCGTCAAGGATCGCATAATGCAGCACATTATCGTAAGCGCCCTTAACGTCTAGGAAGACGGCCGCTACTAGTCTGCGTCGGTTTCTTTCCTCTTCAACATTTGAGATCAAGTCGACCACACCGTCGACTGCAGATCGTCCTCTTCTAAAGCCGTTCATAAATACAGGAAAGCAATTATTGCTTTCTAGAAGCCACTCTAATCTTGACAGCACCATCCTTTCCATTACTTTCCCGACGCAGCTGGCTAAGGCGATCGGTCTGTAGGAGGAAAGGGCATGAGGACACTTCCCTGGTTTGAGCAACGCAATAATGCGACTGCATTTCCATTTAGCTGGGACATGTCCCGACTCCCACGAGTTGTTATAGTGGGAGAGCAGGATATGTCGTGCTTCTGTACCAAGATGGCGGAGTGCAGCGTACGTGATTCCGTCAGGTCCTGGTGCCGATGAGCGTCGGGAAGCAGAAATGGCAGCGTCAAGCTCATGCATTGTGAAAGGCACATCGAGGCGCTCATCAGACGATGGGGGCGCTATGGTGGTAAGAGTCTCAATCACAGCATCAGTGGTGGCCGCGATAAGGCTGCAGTAGTCTCCGGCTATGTCAATTTCTCCCCGACCTTGATGTAGAGCCACGGCTCGGAATGGTTGACTTTGTTGGGGAATTGTCTGCAAACTTTGTACCACCCGTCAGATCTTAGATAGAGGTTGCCTTGGGTCGAGAGATCCGCAGAATGTCCTCCACCGCTGCCTGTCAATCTTGTCGAGATGCCGAAGAACGTGTCGTTGAGCTCGGCGACAGGTGGAGAGGTTTGACGGGGATTTTGTTCTTCTGTGTCGTCGTTCCGCGCGGCGACGGATTGCACGAAGGGCCTCGTATTGGGAGTCGATTGCTGATCTCTGCATCGGTAGGTTAACCTGTCTGGTTGTGTCACGCAGAGAAGAAGCAATGATATCCTCTATTTCGGATGATACAGTCGTGTGCTGACAGCCCGTCTTGACAGATGCCTGGAACAAGGTCCAGTCTGTCTGACGGATGTAGCGTGAAGCTGAGCGGCTAAACCAAATAAACTGAACATAGGTTGGGAGGTGATCGCTACCACGAGTCTCCAAATCCGTGCACCAACATGCAGAAGACAGAAGGCTTCTGGATACAAAGGTAAGGTCGAGGCAGCTGCTATAAGAAGTACCGCGAATAAATGTAGGTGACCCGTCGTTGAGTACGCTTAGACCATAAGTGCACATAAAGTTCGCCAAGTCTCTTCCACGGCAATTCATCGCAGTGCTACCCCAGAGGGGATGATGTGCATTGAAGTCACCAATCACAATGTGTGGACTTTGTGCGGCTTGCAGCACGGTCTTCAGGTGGGAGCAGTCGATCTTCGCACTGGGGTGGATGTATCCTCCTATTACTGAGAACGTCCGCCTTTTATGTGTTATAGTCAGGCTGACGTAATCGTTGCTAGTGTGCGGCACGATGTCGTGTCTTATGTACGTCAGATCGCGTCGTATACAAATTAGTACTTTACTTGTACGTTGCTCGCTGCGAGACCACATTTGGACATACCCAGAGATGCGAAAAGTCGAATCCATGTTTGGCTCGCAGACAACAATAACTGGAAATTGGTATTTAAAAACCCATTGTCTGAAATCCGACAAACGGCCACGTAGACCTCGAGCATTCCATTGCATAACAAGCGACTGCCGCATGCGTTCTTCGAACATCAGTGCCAGGTTCGCTTATTGAAGAACCACTAGAAGTGGCTCCAAAACTTCCAGCAGCTGGACAGCAGCCTTAGCAGCGGGTGTGTTTAGGCCGCCAAGAATCTTTCGCATTGAACCCATCAAATTTTTTAACATAGACTTGATGTCTGCATTATCCATCTTTTCATTGTCTTCCTTGGGTGCAGTAGCACTATACGACAATGGCGTACACGCGGCTCGTGATGGTAGCGAAGGCCACTGAAGCTCTGACGTATTCAGAGCCAATGACTGCTTGCCTTGCGCTTGCGTAGACTGTGAAGGTGCCGAATCTTGTGTACCATCCTTTCTGGCCGGCAAAAGCAGGCGAGGAGGTGGTGAAGGCTTGGCTTTGGATGTTGATTTTTCTACGCGATGAACACTGCTGCTTCGCTTGCGTCGGAGTCGTGAACGATGTCTACGGCGCCGCACTGCCCTTGCAGCTTCTCTGTGAGTGGAGCGGTCTCGAACCATCTTCTTCATGATACTTATTTCATTCCTCATTTTGGGACATTCCTTCGACTTTGCGTCGTGGGCGCCCGAGAAGTTTCGACATTTCGCAGCGGCGTTGCAGTTATCACCATCATGAAGTCCACCGCAATATTTGCAGGTTACTGCACCCTTGCAAACTGCACGGACGTGCCCAAATTTCAGGCATTTATGACACTGCAGAGGCCTAGGCACGTAAGGGCGCACCGAATGCCTCACGTACCCGACCTTTACATGTGTAGGCAATGTCTCCGACTGAAACACTATTTTTACACATCGGGACAGCCCGAAGCGATGAAAACTAACAATGGGAGACGACGATTACAGCAGTTTCTCAAGGTTAGAGTCTGTGATGTCTTCGTCCACGTCGTAGATAACTCCTGTGGTCGTTTCCTTGTCGTATGCGGAGAATGCGCGAACCGGAATGTTTCCCAGCTGAACAATCGCTTTCAGTGTGCCCAATATACTCTTCGTAGTGACCTCCACAGACAGGATGTTCTTTCGAGCATTTGCTAGTGGTTGGGAAGCAATAAACCACACACTCATGTCGCAATTACCATTGTGTGATGACTGGTCGTTATTTTATTCTTCCTCCACGCTATGTAACAGGGTTTAACGCGATTTCTTGCCCGACATGACGCCTGTATAGGGTCTTTTTGCAAATCAGCTTCAAGCACCACAACAAGACTTTGTTCCTGACAGGCTGGCCAGGGTTGAACCTCTGGCATACCTTAAGGAATTTTTAAAACGCCGGTCCCGTTTTTTTTTTTTGCTTCCTTATTTTTTGTTGGTTATCTTGACATTCTTGTACTATTGTGTATTACTGTAAGTGGTGTCTATTATTGATGTACATGCGATGCTAATAAACCGGTTATAATGAAAAAGAAAACAGCGTGGCTCTGTGGTAGAATACTCGACTGCCGGGTTCAAATTCCCATTCGATCCTGGGCATATTTTTCTGAATTTATTGTTTTATGTATATCGGTCACTCTTTCGTGTCTATCGGTTACGCCACCGACGGCAACGGCGGCGATGCCGCTCAGCGCAGGAACGGGTGACTAAGAGATGCGCTCTAAAAGGTAGTCACACCAATATAAAAAATATATATGGCTCTGACAAAAAGTCACATGCTTGCATTGCTTTTTTGCTGATCTGTTCTCTACTATTGCAGCAACGTGACAATATATGGTAAACCAACTATAGAACTGGCGCTCAGGCATGAAAATTTGTTCGAAGTGGGTCGATTCTAGGGCACTGCACTGTCCCATAACATCTCCTTAGTGTTAGTGTCAGCTCGATTTTATGAAGGATTGTGTAATGCCAATTCATTCAGAAATACGTGCAATCTAACATGACTTATCATAGTTGCTGTGGTTAGCAGGGAAGGATACGTGTCAGTGCCACAACCTGATGCCGATGGCAAATCTTTAATGAACAGCTATTACACTAGAGGTGCAAACGTGTGACCACGGCGCAATGGTCACACGTTTGCTGAAATATTGCCGAGTGGCGATTATTGCGCAATAGTGAAGCCGTGCCCACCAAAAGATGGCGGCTGCGCCCGCCATCTTAGTAGGGGCACGACAAATCATCGGCGTTTGGCGAAAAAAGGCGAGCGTTTTCCTCGCACGCCAGACGAGTTTAATATGGCAACTTTTACGGGTCAGATACTTCTCCAAGTGTGTCTTTGTGTTACTAGTTTTCGATGGTAAGCCTCAGTCATGGCAAATTGTATTGGAGATCAATCGCCAACACTCCTCTCGACGGGTTACTTTCGTCGGCAACAACAATCTTTTATTTTATAATTAACGTAGCATTTACATTAACAAATCAAAGCCATTTGACCTCTAAGTAGGCACTACCAGAAAATATCATGTTTCCGCGCTCTTTGGTGGGCAAAAGCTGTCTTCACTTTTGCTGGTAAGGCGTTGCGAGAGCTTCCACTCCAGAATTTTATTGCGATAGCAATTATATGGACAGTCTCGGCTGATTTTTGCCGTCGCCGTCGCCGCCGTCATGCGCCGTATATGTATAAGTATGTATATCTCCACATCCCCTCTCTCATTCCCCCTCTCCACTTTCCCCCTCCCTCACCTCTCCACTTTCCCTATCCATTCCCCCTCTCCACTCTCCCTCTCCCTTCCCCCTCTCCACGTTCCCTCTCCCTTCTCCCTCTCCACTTTTCCTCTCCCTTCACCCTCTCCACTCTTCCTCTGAAACGCGGGCTAGACATACCGAAATTCTCTCCTGCGCAACGCCGCGATGAGCAGCAGCGCATGCCCGTCCCCTCCCCCTCTCTCTCCTCTCCTACGCTGCCCCCCTCTCGCATGCCTGCCGACTGCGTTCCCCGCTCGCCCTGTGAGAATTAACGGCCAGGCTAGAGGGAAGACAAGACGCGCGTAGCGTTCCTCGTCGGTTTCCACGACGCCAGGTCGGTAGCATGCCCAAAGAACGCCAACCGAACGCGATCGTGCAAGTTCCCCGGCTTCGCATCGCCTCATGCTCCCCTTTAGCGGGAAATGGTGTAATTTTCTTGCTATCGCATTCATTGCTTCGCCCTTGCGGCGAAACTGTGACATTTTTTTAACCTCCTTGGCTGAATTTAGTGACTTACTACATTATTACCTGTAAGGTATATGCTCCGTCTGAGAAAAAAAAGCGCCAAAACACATAGCAGAAACGATGGAATTGCAGAGAGAGTTTCGCAAAGAAGAAACCTGCGTTAGAAGGGCACTTGTTAGGCTGTAATGTAAAGCGTAGCTCATGTGCTCGATGTTGTTTCAACACTCAAAAATCTAATTTCAGCACGGGAAACTTAACGAACAGCCGTATATGACTCATCACTTGAATGGAGTTTCTATTTGTAGATGGTTGAAACGATACTAAGAAGTTATAAATTTCGTCATGATGGTCACAAATACTTACTGCTCCGGTTTGTGCGAGCATTAGGGACGGCATACTGCTCTCCCACAGTAGAGTACAAGTGGTACTCTATATTGTTCACCTTTTTTTCTAAACAACGCATCGAACAGTTAATCATAGTCATTGTTCTTTTGCACAACCGTACTGTATACTGTCCTTTGATGTTCACACGCACAGCCGCAAACAGGTGCCCGTCCTTAACTGGTTTGCGCATATTATCCTTTTTTTAAATAAAAAACCAACTTTTGTGAAGTATTTTTAATGCAAAAGCCTTAGACGCCTCATCAAACGCGAAAGTTAACCTTCAGATGCATCGGCGTCAACACGAGTGATTCAAAAAGTAGTCATAATGTGATGATGCCCCTATGTGACGTCACCAAGGCGTCACATATCGCGAAAATTTGTGACGTCACCATGTCTTCACATCGCGTGACTTCACCTGATGACGCGACATCGTAGTTTGGTGAAACGCGGACCAACAATATTATTAATTTGTGGTCTTTTACGCATCAAAAGTCTAATATGGTTCTGAGAGCCGCAGTTGTGGAGGGCTCCGGAAATATTTGGTCACCCGGGGATCTTTAACGTGCGTCTAAATTTAAGTGCACAGGCCTCTACCATTTGGCCTCCATCAAAATGCGGTTGCCGCTGCCGGGATTCGATCCCGCGATCTTCGAGTCAGCAGTCTAGCACCATAACCACTACAAGGTACAAGGTGGGCCGATCCCGGAGCACTGAAAAACTCCGTGAGGAGCAGAAAGCTTCCAATACCTGCGATCCCGGAGGCAGTGCAAGACCACGTCAGTGCAGAAAGCCTCAATACAGAGGATCAATACATCGACTGTTAAAAAAAAAAGTCACAGCTTCGCCGCAAGGGCGAAGCAATGAATGCGATAGCAAGAAACTAATGCTATACGAAGTGAGGCTCGCCAATGGATACTCTCAGTTTGAACAGCGCTCCTGTTGCAAAGGCGGCCAAAGCAGCGAAGGAAACTAGCGTGCTGCAAGTGTCGACCTGTGAATCTTGATAGTTTGCGCTCATCTTCTGTTTGTTCGTTTAGCGGCGTCCCTTGAGCTCGTATGACTTTCGTACGCTCCGTAACATGAGCGCGGACATCACGGTGAAAGCTCCAAACATCCCTCTTCCCCTCACCACGAGAAAACCGCGCGAGCAGACAGCGGAAGGGCAAGCTTCTCCCTGCGCAAATATAAGAAGCGAGCCGAGCTCGCCGACGACTTAAATCCGCCCGTCGAGCTCCTCGCGCCATCTCACTGGTAATGAAGAAATGCTTATAAGCTCCTGCCGTCTCTGAGTCCTGCCAGCGGTAAAGAGAGTGCATATAACGCTCGCCGTTAGCTACCTGAAGGAACTGCGCTTTTGGCGTAGTGGTTAGCGTCACGCGCTGCGGAACGAGAGGTCGCTGGTTCGATTCCGCGCTTCGGAAGCATTTTTTCTGAATTACTTTTCTTTGGGACTTTGATATATGCATACATACTTATACATATACGGTGCATGACGGCGGCGACGGCGACAGCAAAATCCAGCCGAGACTGTCCATATAATTGCTATCGCAATAAAAGAAGATGCCTTGGCCTTCGAGTCGTCTTAGGCGATTGCGTAAGGGTCTCTGTGAGATTTTTTTTTTTCGCTTTTTTTTTTTACTCATAGGGTTTGGGCCGATTCAACGAGCGAACGCACATAGGACACGTTTTCATGGAGAGATCGCTTTCCAGGCTGGTTAGCGGCGTAATGCATGCGAATCGTGGTGGATGAGTGGGATAGCACTTGGCGGCTGCGTCATTACTCGTGACTCGACACTAGAGTGTCGCGCTCATTCACCCGCCTCGTACTCGGCGCAGCAGCACAGTCGCTGCTCTTCCGATTTCGAATTTCCGCGTCGCTCTTGTCACTGTCTGCAAATCGATAATGGGAAAGGTTTAATACATAAGTCGAATTATATAAAAGCCGGTCATCGATGAACATTCATCGTATTGCGGCACATTTTTCATCCAATTAACAATGAACAGAGTGGAGTGGCCCAAAGTTGTTTTGCTTGGAGAAAATCATGATATCCTCTTCGTCTTAGTGACGCCTGCGTTATTTCAAAAAAAAGGTTGTGGTGTTTACTAGCTTTGATGTAATGAATGCTTGCCACAACAGTTTCATACCTATCTAGTAAGTGCAGGCAGTAAGTGCTAAGCTACCATCCTGACTGCCATGACACTTACTACTCGCAGTTACTACCTACCAGGACCTAGTAATACAAAGTTAGTAACCTTGTTACCATGACAGTCAATAAATACATTGTTGGTCTGTTTACTAACACTAGTAAAGTATAATCACCAACAATAACTTTGCACCTATTTGGTTTATGTGTGCGGTTGACATTTTCCGATCGAGTTGAATTATTACAAAGGTATAAGGTCATATTAAAAAATTCGGGATGATGCGTAGCATTTTCAAATAATGTGGAGGTGAAAGCCTACTTGGACCTCTTGTTGATTTGCTCTCGAACTTTCTTCTGATAGGCTTAACTTTATGATGAACGCTTTGCCTGATGTGCTGTTGAAGTTAATTTTCAGCATAGTGCTGATGCCCAGCCGAATTTTCTGGCGGTATTTCTGTTGCACGTTATGTTGTAATTGCTTAAACTTTCAGTTAGGCTTCCGAAGAATTTCCCATTGAAGATTATATACATTCTCATGCACTCCTACATTTATGTGTGTAGAACTCTCAAGTATCATTTACACTACTGAAGTCGTGTGGAACCGATGCTGTACTATCATCGCATACATTAAAGTGTGTATGTAAGCCTTTCGAAGCAATTTCTCTTTACCTTTTGCAATGAGCTCAGAGCATGCCATCTTCACTGTTTAATTGTACAGTTCATTGACACACCGTGAAACCCAAATCTACAAGTACACACTTCATTCACTCACCACAGCACGTATCTTCCACCTGGGGAACCTGCTCGGCAAGCTAGCGTTATGCGCCGGATATCAGCACCTGACTGCGCGAAACATTGACGCACCCTATGGATGCGTTAACGAATCGGTTGGAAAGCGGCCGCACCTGCAGAAAGACGTTCGCGAGAAATTGAGTGCCGCTCGTGTTCTCACCAGGATCCGGGATCATCGCACGCAGCAAGAGCAGACAATTTAGATTCAGCTAAGCAAACGTTGTGCAACAGAACTCTGGCATTGCCTCATTCTTCATAACACAAGTAGGCAACATCACTTTTCAGCACCCTTCAATAAATATACCGCAGACAAAACAAGCACTTTCGTGCTCTCATCTCATAGAAAAATGCTAAGGGATCTCGTGCTGTTTTTTTTTTACTTCCTTTGCAAGAATGTACGCGTCGACGTTCCGTGCTGCCTATTCGCATCAACTGCACTTTATTTTCATTTTGGGATAGCTTGTCAATGTTCCTACATTAATGCTGGGCCATCGTTAAGTTGGGTCCGATGTGGCGGATAACCGAAAACATCGTACGTAATTGTGCTATCATAGAATTGCAAAAGCGGCTGCGCGCTTTCAAACGAGTCTGATTGCGTTTCTAAATAGCATTAGAAAAATGCTACATCGCATTAGGAACGCTTATACACAATCACATAAATGTTGCAGCCACACTCCTAACTTTCCAGGAAGTTCGCACGAAGTTCCTAGCTGCTATTTCCGCATGTATGCTTCTCCTAAGAAAAGGATAATTAAAAATGTTGTCACTTATGCCGGCGCGAATGTGGCGGTAATTACGTACAAGAATTAGAACGTCAATGGTAAAAAGAATGTATTTATTCATGTTTTCCGAGGCATAGCAAAGAGAGAGAGAGATGAAAAAAGGAAGGCGCGGAGGTTAACCAGATATTAGCATCTGGTTTGCTACCCAGCACTGGGATGGGGTGGGAGGGGTGGAAATAGGGGCAAGAAAGAGGATCTAGAGAGAGAGATAGAGGGAGAGGGGGAAAAAGGAGGAAAAAAACGCACGTACACACACAGGATAAAAAAGAACAACACACACAGGAAGGGCGTTCTGGTTGCAATCGTTCAGAAAGGCCGGTCGATCGCAAGAAGCGCAGTAGCGCTTGCACGGCCATCTACAGGGTAACCTTAAGTCCGTTTCCCTAGATAACACTATCATCGTTTTGTTTGTGCATTACAAAGATAGCATAATTCTCACGCAAAATCAATACACACTACCTTTTCTACGAAGTAAGGAGGAAATATACGACCCTGCAAACGCATTATCTTTATCGCTATGTTGTCCGTCATTTCCGCTCCCACTATAACTTCGTTCTTCAGAGAAAATGGCCTTCTTTCGCGACGAAACCCAGCATTAACAGCTTGTAAATCCACACCATCAACTGCTTCTTCGTAGCATTATTGTCACAGCTTCGCTCGGTCTCCTCGATCGAAAACATGCTTAGTTGCTCGATAGCACAACTTTTATATATCTCTCCCCATTACGCACAAGAATGAAGAAGTCATTTTTAAAACAGTACAAGCTCGGTATTGGTGCGAGGTAATCGATGTTTATCGCCACACAGCGAACTGATTGCTCGCACAGCTTTCAGTAGCGTTTCGTAAGCTGGCAGCTCAGCGAAATGCGTTTGTTTTCTCTAGATCTTGCGTCGCCTGCCGCGTTATGATATCGATCACTCCACCAACTAAGATTTCCAGCTCAGAGAAATCGTCAACAGCTCGACCATGTCGAGCTCCGCGGAACGAACGCCTTTAAGTATGAGTGCTTCTAAAGTTGCACTTAAGTTATTTTTGCCGGTTTCGCTCATTCTGCTATTCAGTATGCACGCTCTGATGTTCTTTTTCGATTTGGTCTTTGTAAAGTTTTCGTTTCACTTTAGGTGTACCTTATTACTGTATAGATAAAAGCCCAAGTAGTAAATTTCGACAGATATGCATCTTTCCCTTTAATCAACTGGTCAGTTGCCATCTTTTTTGTCCTGTTATTAGTTTTATATTTAAGAACACAACCGGCATGTATGGGCGAGAGTATGAACTTTATTTGCGGCTCAAGCTCGACCATTTTAACGGGAGCACTACGGGCTTATGGCAGCCTATCTGGTGTAAAACCCACTGAGCCAATATAGCTCGCATTTAGTGCATCAGCTTACGCGTGAGTCTTATTCTAAAATAGCTTCTCTGGCATGCTATCAGAGCGTCTTAAGAATATTTCGTAAGCACTTCTTCTCAAAATTGTAAAGTGTCTTAATGTATTTCGGCGGCCATCATAGCAAACAAAAATAGCGCTGATGAGCGCTATTTGTGTGCCTACTTGGACAATAAAATCCAAGTGAAACCGGGAATGGTTCTGCTGATTCCTTCAACGGTTCATTCAAGTTCAATCACAGAGGAATGAGAAAGTATTTTTATAGCGCAGTACTTTGTGTTAAGGTTTCGCAATATTTCAATAACAGTGCTGTGATATGACGATACTGAAAGAAGCATGTTTCTTTCATTAAAAGGACAAAAGAGAAACGCACAACAAACGAACCAAACGCAGAACCGAACCGTCCAAGCAGAAATGTAATTTTTCACAAAAGCATGAGCAGTGTCTGTATGCTTGTGTATAACATTTATTTCTTTTCTTATAATAGCCGAACGATACCAAATACACTAATTAACCGCTGGTGAAAGGTGTAGAACCTAAAAGACACACACGGTTCTTTATGACTTCGCCTAAGACGACTCGAAGGCGAAAGCCGTCTTCTCCTTTTTCTTCTCTATTGATGAACTGATCCTCCCAAGCCCCCTTCCGAGAGCTTTCTGCACTTAACGTGGTTTTGCGCTGCCTCCAGGATCGGATACATTGCAAGCTTACTGCACATCACCTTGGTTTTGCACTACCTCCGTGATTAGATCACCTTTGACCAAGAGATGGCGTCATGTGATGAAATCAAAATGTAACGTTACGTTATGTGACGTAATGACGTCACAAATCTTGGCAGCCTGTGTCGCCATTATGACGCCATATTTTGACGTCATCATGTGGCGATGATTTTTTAAATAATTTGTCTTGCCGCCGATGCCGACGGTCTATTTTTGTGGTTGATGAGGCATCTAAGGCTTTCGCCCTAACATCTTCGACCTCCGAAACCGCTGCAGCTTCTAGCTCGCTTTAACGGTTATTAACTAACTGCGCAAGCGGGAAAAGGACAACCAACAAGATGGGAACCTGAAGGAAAGTTCAAGCGGTGTTCTTCGTGTTCTTCTATGTGCATCCCGCGTGTGCAATTAGCTAACAATTGTTAAAATGAACTAAGGAGTATCCCATTAAGATGTCCTTCTCTAGTTTGTTCTTTCTACAATCTTTTGCTTATAAAAAACTGTATCATATTATGAGCACTGACTGTGCAATTCATCAGCTTCACCTGTGCATACAAATCATCATCATCATAACCATCTTTGGCTTCCGCGCCTGTGTTGTAAACACAGCATTCGTACCGTCGTACCTGACGTCACCTTGGGCACGGCGGCAGAAAGCCAGAACGTCTTCAATGTATGACGTATATTATTCGTCGGGTCCCTGGATGTGGGTAGCGAGCTTCTCTTTCGCTACCTCAGGGCGCCCTGCAGACGTGCCGAATATCTGACGCAGCTGCACCGTGAAAGCTGACCAATCAGGAAAGTCGCGTTCATGGTTATAATAACACGTCTTAGCGACCTCCTTGAGGTAATAAGGAACATAGCGCAGTTTGTGTGACTCGTCCCAGTAATTACAAGCACAAAAGCACTGGTTTTGTTGTAATTGTCGAATCATTCTTCGACGTCTTCACTACGAAGGCCGGAAAATACTGGAGGTTCTCGCTGCGAGGTACTCAACGGTGTATGAGGACCAGCTGGCTGAGCGGAGGCGGCAGGGGATGCTTCGTTTCGTGCCATCGATGTTTCTGGCAAGCACAGCTGCCGACCGGACCGGAGCTCCAGGGGTGACCGGTAGAGAGAGAGGACGGTGGGAATCACAGCACGCTCCACCACTTATGAGACGATGTCAGGTACGACGGTACCATTGTTGAATTTTCAACACAGGCGCGCGAGCCAAAGACGGAACACCAGGCGAGACAAACGATGGTGATGATTTGTACGAACAGGTGAAGATGATGAACTGCACAGTCAGTCTTCACAATATTATTGCACCTATGTGGATGGTAGCTGTACATCCTCAGATAAGTCATTAAGCCATTAGTGGTGGACGATATTGTTTCTAAGCAGAATCGTTTCTGACGGGTTTAAAAAGGCGCAGATGATAACTCTGAAACGACTGCGTGCACATTGGAATTTACATAAAACAATCTCATTTGTTTCACTTGGGGACTGGAATTTAGTAGCTCTGCAGTAACAGGTGATTTGTTACCACGCAGCTGTTAATTGCTACTTTTACTGGGAATTATACCGAGAGAGAGAGATAATAATATTTAATGAAAATCCCGGAGAGGTTAGCCTGGTTTGTCATCTGGCTTGCTACTCCATGTGTCCGGTGATGGCTATGGTATATACACCAAGTGCAAACAGATGGAAAGCGCAGCGTTAAAGCACTGAGACCACAGGGATAGCTTCGGTCACTGGCAGTGTCGCAATGTCTTCGCCCTTTCCTGTCAAGGTCTTTTCATATCGACATAATTTAATACGTAAGATTATGGTTTTATGCTTGAAAAAACCGTATGCTTCCGTGTATATTGTGAGGTATACCATTTTAATGTACGAAACATATATTTCTTAGACGTTATGCCGCTGCGTTCATTCTTTTCATATGTGATATGCCTGATCATTATTTATGGCTAATGATGGGGATTTAATCGTCATTTTTAAATATCCTGTTGAGTTATTCGACATCTGATTTATTGTTTCATTTTTTGCATAAGGCTGTACATTACAGAGTGACTGCGTCAAAGTCCGCTTGTTTTAACATCAAAGTCTCCTTTCTACGTGACCTGTTCTACCATTGTCGGCCTCTTCCGCTTGCCATCTGCGCGTAATTTGTCGAAATTTATACTGTTCTGCTCATATGAGTCGAAACATGCCGCTGTATTTTTTTCTGTGATCGGTGTGCACTCTACAGAAACCAAAGCTCGTACAAAGAAAAAGTGGTGTAAATCAAGCATGATGTCAGATGTAAGCAAACATACTTATTCGCTTTGGTGCATACTGTAACTCAGGCTTTAAAATGCGATTGAGGTCACCATCTATCCGTAGGTTACCGTTGACAAACGTAATCCCCCGCCAATCACGTTCGGTCGATAACATGTGCGGCCTCTGCCATCATACCACCTGCAAGGCCTGTCTTTCTTTTTCTTCTTTTTCATGTGGTTATTGGTAATACTAGATCTCTTTTTCTGACAGGAAAGCGTAATCGTGTGAGAAAAGGAAAGAAGTCATGTTATCGCCTAGGAGCAGGAGACGTATATAACAGAACAACGCCTTTCGGAGAATTCGTGCTTTTGCCCTTTAGTATCAATTGAAGGGTAGGCATTGTTTCTACACCAGCCTTCAGGAAACCGCCATGATCTGCTGGCCAAACAACAAGATGACGTTTTAGCTGTATTTTTTTCTGACATCTGCTTCCGTTCGCTATGCTATATATTATCCTTGTTGGGTTCTGAGCAGAATAGTGTGCCTTGTGTTGCTCACACCAACTTTATCGCACGCCATGGCCACGCCAACGCTTCGTTATTAATCTCCGGTCTGGTAATCTACACCGTATCAGCCTCTCCTTCCTCGTCTTGAGCCCAGCCTCGTCTAGAACGAATGGGCCCTAGGACCCTCCCCGCTCTTCCATACGCTTAGCTTCGGCTCTATAGATAGCGATGTCCATGAAAGGAAGAAGGCGGCGTCCAGCGTAATTTCGTTTCTCTTCTTCGATCCCTGAACACTGATGATCGAAGAAAAAAGACATTTTGTCGGCAAAAAAAAAGCGTTCACTGGACTGCTTGTTGTTGATGGTCGGAGCCATAACTGTGCCAGCACGTAAGTTTTGCTTATACCTTTTATTTGCATGGCAGGTGTATTTGGCACGGCGTGGACTCATTTAATGTGTTCATCTAGTAAATAGCACAACTCAAGAGATATAGGCTGTGGAACGACCTCTTGATGGGGGCTGAATTAATTGAATTTTATTTGCCAAAAGATACGTGAATCGATAAATACATGAAAAAAAGAACATCTCGCTATCAGATCAAAAGATGCAGTGCAGTGCCCACACATTGACAGATAAATTTCAGATACACACGTATGTTACGCTCAAAGAGGTTTAAGAAACCGTCTTTGTTACGCTGCGTGTCCTTCAGCTGCAGGTGAAAGTATATGGTCTAGCAAAAAGGAAGTAAATGCACTGAATTACGAGAAGACATTGGTAGCACGCATTCGACAAATCTAATCCCGCAACAACATCGTACTTGGTTGCTTGGCATTAATATGAAGCGCGGTACATACCGAAATGTTTTTTTTTTCAATACAACCCTAGCGTTTGTGTGGCTATAGGCCAAAATTCCTAGAATAACAAGCAAAACGAACGTCGGTCAACAATGATATGCTAATTACCAAACTATATGGTCGCTCAAAATTGAAATATACACCATCAAAACTTGAAATACACATTCGGGAGCATATAACCGAACATAAACCTACAATTATGTTGAAAAACACCTTGGGCATTTATTGTTTAATTACTTTAAGTTCATCAGCCTACTAGTGCGCTCACAATCATGAAGACTTAGCTTTTACTAATTCTCTCAAGCTGACATATAATGCTGATATCTTATATGGTGTTTCTTCCGTCGGCCTTGATAGAAGGAACGTGATTTCTTAAAGGCGATAACGCAAGCGCCAGGAGGGTTCAACTTGGTGTAGCAGCAACAGTAAAAACAAAACAAAACGGGCATAACGTTTCGGTCGTGCGCGTCTCCCGAATCTGCTCCAGACGCGCTCGAAAGTGCTTGACCGTAAAAAGTACGCAGCAAACGTAGACATGAAGGGCATTTGAAGAATGAGTGCTGAACCCTTGGCAAAAAAAAAACACGAAATTTTATAACACGTATAGTAACACCAATTAGGCAGTAAACTAAGTGGACTAAGGAAAGAAAAGAAACACAGTCTTTTATAGCTTATTGATCGAGTGGTGGCCGTAGAGACAAAACAGAAAGGCATGCTGAAAGACCACTGTACTTGTCATTGCCACTGGGCAAAGTAAATACAAGGTATGTATTGAACATGCGCCCTATTGTGTATAAAGAATGGCACTTTTTCCGCCTTCTGGTCAGGCCGACGAAGGAACATGGCTGACCTTTCAACCGCAAGCTTATACCTACGCATGCTGCAAACTTACACGAAGCTGAAAAGCTGTTACTCATCAAATTTTAAAGGCATTTTGTCAGTGTACTAACGGTTCCCTTCCTTTTAGAAGAATCACTTCTGAAGGAAGGAACGTTGTCACAAGGAACTAAAGAATACAGGTTAAAATGTTATACACGAAACGAAAATACGAAAATTTATGCAGTAAACGAAAATACGTTAGGTACCACTCAATGTCAATTGCTGTAAACAAAGCTTCGATAAGGAAAAAAACGGCACAGCACAATAAGAAAAATATTGGGATATTACGCGCCCCTTAGCTAACGTGTAATGGCCAAAGCCGTGACGGTACACGAAGAGGAAATGCAACTTTATCTAGGGTCGAACGATGATATACAGCGACACGTGATGCTTGAGATATTTCGCGTGCGTTCACACAAGGGCGGCTGTAAAGGTCGCCATCCGCAAGGGGCGCCACTGCTTTGCAGCGATAATTTACTCTAGCTTTTTGATATAGTTAGAAACAGCGCCTGACAGCAGGATGTATGCCCTTTCCCATTCGTTGTTCAAATGCAATTCTAAGCTGACAAAATTTTCGTTTTGTTCTGCTACTGACATGTTTAGTAACAACGTTCGTAATGTCGTACCTGCGGCAGACATGGGCACTTCACTGTGTAAGGCTGGCCTATCTACATCAGACGCGTCTATGTACTAACGAAAGGGCAAGAAACGCTGTTAACTAAAGCTAAACTCTGCGTTTCTCACGAATAACAATCCAACGTTTCCACCATAGAGTTAGTTGCCGTGGGATGCGGATGCCCCCCAGCCGCACACGTGGAAGCGGGGAAATGTTGGTAATAATTGGACGGAAATAACCAACTGTACGATAGTAACTGGATGGTAATAATTGGCCTAAATTAACCTTAACATAGCATTGAAAACTACGTAGTAAAAGTGAGTAAGCACTGCATAAACATAGTAGGACGCAAAACCGCTACGATCGCTCACCAAGACCGATGAACTCCAGAACTAGCGCAGAACTAGTGTGGAAATGTACCTTTTTATGCAAACGTATGAAAGTGAGGGAACGGCACGAATAGCTTGCTGCAGCACCAATATATCTGGCCAAAGTTCAGGAAATTTCCATTCAGATGAATCTAAAACCGGGTCGGCTTCGTCCGATCCGCAGGTAGGTCGGAAAAAACGTTTACTAAAGCAGAAGCCCTACATGCCTCGTCAAACGCGAAAATTGAGCGTCGGTGCCGTTGTCAACACAAGGGACAAAAAAAAATGTAGTGATGACATCACCATATGACGCCATCATGTCGCCAGAAATCGTCAAATTTTTTGGCATGATCATGAAGTTAATGTGACATCAGAATGATATACGTAAAGTGACGTGAAAGGATGACGTAATCACATGTCATCGCCGCTTGTTAAAGCTGGGCCCATCACGAAGACAGTGAAAAACCAGGTGAGATGCAGAAAGCTCGCAATGCCTTCGATCCCGAAAGCAGTGCAAAACCACGTTAAGTGCAGAAAGCCTACGGGGGGGGGGGGGTGTCAGTACATCGACTGAGAAGACAAAAAAATCGGCAGATCCCACGCATTGTGGGAATCGATGTAATGCGAAGCAGCCAGCAAAGAGCTGCATACATCGCCTTGTTTGTCTTTGAGCCAAATGAAATCATTCATGCCATGGCATCTAGTCCACCATATATCGCATGTTTGCCATGCACGCATGCATGCACAATCTAGTGTACACCATGCCAATGAAACGCATATTCTGGTATATAAATGCATGACCTGTCGCTTATGTTCATCACGCACTCGTGTCATGCCATACCAGTTTTGGTATATATCACGTTAACCAAACGGCCGGAAGCGCACCATGACAGTGGCATGTAAATCATACCGTACATGACATGCATAACATGATTCGCATGTTAAGACCTCTCATTTATGTTCGTCATACAGTCACATCGCGCAATACCAATTTTGATGTATATCAAAGGAGCGAAATGGCCGCGAGTGCACCATGAGTAGAGCATGTAAATCATGCCATACATGACATGCATATTATAGTTTTTGATGTTACCACCTGTCACTAATGTTCATCATAGTCACATCGCGCAATACCAGTTTTGGTGTATATCAAGCTATCGAAACGGCCGCGAATGCACCATGAGCGTGGCATGTAAGTCATGACATACATGGCATGCATGTCGTAGTTTTCATGTTACCACCTGTTATTCATGTTCTTCATGCAGTCACATCGCGCAATACCAATTTTGGTGCATATCAATCTAGCGAAACGGCAGGGAATGCACCATGAGTAGGCATGTAAATCATGACATACATAACCTGCATGTCACGATTTCCATGTTACCACCTCTAATTTACGTTCGTCATGCAGTCGCGTCGCGCAATACCAATTTTGGTGTATACCAAGCTAGCGAAACGGCCGGGAATGCACCATGAGCGCGGCATGTAAAGCATGACATACATAACCTGCATGTCATGATTTCCATGTTACCACCTCTCATTTACGTTCGTCATGCAGTCGCGTCGCGCAATACCAATTTTGGTGTATGTCAAGCAAGCGAAACGGCACGAGTGCGTCATGAGCATGACATGTAAATCATGTCGTGCATGTCATGCATGGCATGATTTTCATGTTACCACGTCTCATTTACCTTCGTCATACAGTCGCTTCGCGCAATACCAATTTTGGTTACATCAAGCTAGCGAAGCGGCCGCGAATGCATCATGAACGTGGCAATTAAATCATGACAAACATGACATGCATGTCATGTTTGTCATGATTGGTTTTCATCATGGTTGGTGTCATGATTGGTTTTCATCATGATTGGTTTTCATCATGGTTTTTGTCATGGTTTTCATCTTACCAACTGTTATTCATGTTCCTCATACAGTCACATCGCGCAATACCAATTTTGGTGTATATCAATCTAGTGAAACGGCCGCTAGCGCATCATGAGCGTTGCATGTAAATGAGGTCGTACATGACTTCCATGTCATGATTATCATGTTACCAAGTCTCACTTACGTTCGTCATACAGTCGTGTCGCGTAACACCAATTTTGGTGTATATCACGCAAGCGAAACGGACGCGAATGCACCACGAGCGCGGCATGTAAATCATGACATACATGTCATGGATGTCATGGTTTTCATGCTACCCCCTGTTATTCATGTTCTTCATAAAGTCACATCGCAAAATACCAATTTTGGTGTATGTCAATCTAGCGAAACGGCCGCGAGTGCGCCATGAGCGTGGCATGTAAATCATGTCATACATGACATGCAAATCATGATTTTCATGTTACCACGTGTCAGTTATGTTCGTCATACAGAAATGTCTCGTCACACCAGTTTTCTTATGTATCCCTTCATTTAAACGGCCGCGAGCGCCCCGAGACCATGTCATGTAAATCATGCTGCACATGACATGCGCGTCATGATTTGCACGTTAGGACCTGTCATTATGTTCGTCATGAACTGTTGTCACGCCGTACCAATTTTGGTGTATATATGAAATTAACGGAACGGCCGCAAGAGCCCAAAAGCCGTGGAATGTAAATCATGCTGTTCATGACATGCGTGTCATGATTTTTATGATATGACCTGTCATTTATGTTCGTGATAAGGCCATTTTATGACACACCAACTTTGGTATACATCCGATTAACGGAACGGCCAGGGAGCCCAAAGGCCGTGGAATGTAAATCATGCTGTTCATGACATGCGTGTCATGATTTTTATGATATGACCTGTCATTTATGTTCGTAATAAGGCCATGTTATGACACACCAATTTTGGTATACATCCGATTAACGAAACGGCCAGGAAAGCACAAAGTCGTAGGCGGATAGATAGATAGATAGATAGATAGATAGATAGATAGATAGATAGATAGATAGATAGATAGATAGATAGATAGATAGATAGATAGATAGATAGATAGATAGATAGATAGATAGATAGATAGATAGATAGATAGATAGATAGATAGATAGATAGATAGATAGATAGATAGATAGATAGATAGATACGCTCAAAGTCGCAGAAGTTCGCTAAGAAATGCTTCGCATTTAAAAGACGGCTTTCGCCTTCGAGTTGTCTTAGTCGAATACATAAGTGAGTTTTTCATTGGGGTTAAGTGTTGTGATTAGGCGTGATTATTCGTGTTTCCTTTAGGCGGGCCAGATAGCCGTCGAGCGATGTTTTACGGCGACCTCGTCAGCTCGTTCTATGGCCTGGAGTTAGGCGTTCAGGCTAGAACTGAGCAGTGCTGCCTCCTATGCTTCAGCTGAAGGAAAAGTCACAAGGCACAGAATAACGGAAAGCTGAGCTAGTTGGTAGGTATTCATGTAAAATGTCCTGTGCAACCTTTGGCCATAAGGCTAAAGGTAATCCAGGACGCGGCGGTCGTATTTTGATGGAGTAGGAATGCTAGAGGCCAGTGTACTGTGCTATGTCAGTGCACGTTAAAGAACACCAGGTGTCCAAATTTCCGGAGCTCTCCACTACGGCGTCCCTTATAATGATATCGTCCTTTTGGGACGTTAAGCCCCAGATATTATTATTAAGGCTAAAGGTTGCACAGGGAAAAGAATGAGCAAATTCGTTCTTTTCGCACTGGAAGTGCCGGTGCACCAACATGCGATAGTTTTGGGTCAGGAGGAACTAGTAAACAGTTTTCCGTTTCTATAAGGGCTGCGCGTGTGAGGCTGCAAAACATAAATTGTACAGCACACATGGTTTTTGATTAATTAATTTTGCTACAAGTATTATTGTATGAACGCATCGCAAGGTGGGCATTTGCTGTATTGAGGCAAATTATACAAATTATGACCTCGAATGTCTCCCTAACAAAACCGCGGTATCCTTTATAAGTGTTGTGCAAATTCAGTTACCACTGTTTCGTTAACAGAGACAACAATGAAGCTTTTGGCGCAGTCTGAAAAGACCGGATGATTCTCCTTGTACCTACACTGTATTTCTGTAGTTTTTCATTTCGTAAATTTTTTGTCTTGCTCTAAGAACAAAATGATTTCGTGAATCTTGAGAATGTTCAGAATCTTCAAGCGAACTTTTTGCTAAAACTCAATATTTCTTCGAGTAATAAAGAAAATGAAATAAACATAAACTGAGCAACTGCACGCGACTCCCTTGGCTAACTCGTGCGTCCGCGGAGATCATAATCCAGGTGAGCTTCAGTGCTTTGTGTCATTGCATTTGTGATCCATATGCTATATTATCAAGATACTTTTAATAAGTATCTTCAAAGTCTTTAAGCTGTGAACTTGATAGAACAAAGTTTCAATGAGATGGACCTATTCCTTTGAAGTAGTTTAGGACAAAAAAACACTTCATTGAAAAAATGTGCCGTTTCAGACATTCCTTGCGGCTTTTATTAGGCCAGACAATATTGGTAACAATTCTGGCAGGTTCCTATCAAGTACTCTAGCCCCTACATCTTACTCATCCTCTCTGCATTTCCAAACATTCGCTTCTTCTAGTGCTCGCCTTGCCATTACTGAAGGGACATCGTCCATTTTGTCGTTGTTCCTTGCTATTACTCTGGCTCAAGAAGAATACTTTGCCAGCGCGCGCTGAAATACAAGTCACCAGAGATCCAGTGAATTTCTTTTTGTACATGCTCCTATATACAGGCATCAAATGCGGCGTCTGTACTCGCTTGGGCTTATTACACATTCCACTGCTACAGCATTATATTGCAGTCCTTTTCATTCGCCAGTGCCGACGCGCGGATCTCATCTCAGCCCAAGATATGAAGACGTGGTCGGAGAGATGGAGTCCCGAAGGATGTATATACGAAAGCCACCTTCCTTTGCATTCTCCTCTGGGCCATTTTCTTTTCGACTATTGAGATACCACTTCATAGAGTACTTTCTGGTCTACGTTCCTTCTCATCACGGACAGAAGCGTATTTCACAATACGCCTCCACAAAGCGCGTGCATATAGAGTCACACGACATGGGCTGAAGTAATGGCTCCCTCGGCTGTCATCGCGCACCATACGTTTAGTATACCAATGAGCAAGCACATTAATAAAATGGCAAAAGAAAAGCCCTCGAGTCGCGAGACACCGGAAAGCGTGAGAGTTCCGGTAAAGTTCCGCCTATTTCTCTCACGACACTCGGGGAGTAGCTGACAAGGACGTGTCCTTTTCTTTTGGCGGGAAATAATGCGGTGATCAACTTGGCGTACACTGACTGCCACGGCAAGTTTCGCGGAGGCGCAACTACAGCCGGCATGAAAAAGTTCCGGGGCTGAATAATAGGCCCGACATAAACGCGTCCACACAAAAAAGGAATGAAGGAACGGCCTTACTACAGCGCTGCGACGGAAAGAAACGAAGATAGATTGCGGAGTTTTGCTCGGGACAAAACTCCGCAGTAAATATGCGGCGTGCGAAATGTCGCACGCCGCAGTCGGGCGATAAGCGAGAAGTCATACTGCCGCTTCGGAGGCTCTGCTAGAAATGTACAAAACGTGAAGCAAAAAAATTTAAGAAAAAAATAAAGCGTAGTTGCAACCTAAATGATGGGAGAGAGAAAGCAAAAAAGTGGCAGCCTCCTGCTGACTTTGTCTCCTCGGTGGCACAATCTTTCTCCTAGAATTTGTGACGAATGGGAAGTGCGCTTGGGATCTTTACTCGTTAGTCTTACTTGGTTTCCTTTGCCTTTGCCGATCATTTTCCCGCTTTTTTTCTTTCGCTGTGAGAAGTTGCAGTCAAAGATGTAAAACGGCTCTTTCTTCGTTACTGTTGAAACGAGAGTGTGGAAGAAAGTAACGGCGATTTAGTTTTATGCGGTACACTCCTATACAATCTTTTCCGTCAGCATAACGCAGGGCATCGCCTGGGTTAGGGCCTACGATCGAAGCGCAGCTAGAATTTCGGTGATACTTTACACGTACAACGCGGGAGACGGGAATTCAACATGAATGAGCGCTGAACGAAGGCTGAATGAAGAAAAACGAGTTGACAAACAAGCGAGACTTGTTCCGAGAAACGGGAGACCTTCCCCAGAGACGGTGAGGAAAGACGCATTGTAGGAGGAAATAAGGTGCGAACTGGAGAACAACGCCTGCTTCCTGTTTCCCAGTCACGTATACAGCGAGAGAACCCAGGTGCCGATTTCTCACTGTCCGCCGCTTTTCAGCAGAACCCCGCCGACGCTGAATGCGCGAACGGCAGTTGCGTTCGCTGTAGTTTTGCACGAACATCGAGTGTGAGTACTGCGCGAGACGGCTGGCAGGAGGCCGCTTGTTTTCTACTCCGTCTTTTGGCGGCTTCGCAACGTATTTTGTGCACAGCAGCACGTCCTTCATACTCTGCATTTCAGAGACTTTCATTCGAGCGTTTCTATATTGTTTCGTTTGCTTTTCTTCGTATTCATGACTCTCCGTTTGCGCATATACGCTTATCTTTGAGAACCACTTCTCATCGCGTTGCAGTTTTAGTCGCGTCTGCAGAAAGCGACGCGCAGGGCGGCACGTACAGCAGCTTTTAGACTGCATTTCCTTGCGTATCGCTACGGGCTTCCCCTTTCTGCAAAGCTTTCAGTCGTGCCTGAACTTCCTTGCAGGCTTATGCTGGCACGTCGATAGAACACGGCCAGCCGCCGACTTAAATATTGCCTACTCGTGCTGTGACCATGTAATACCACGATACTGCGTCCATGCATAGAACAAACGCCAGACGCTTCCCCAACTTAGCCTTACAGTATTGTAGTAAACGTCACGACAATTCAGAACGAAAAAAGGGCAATTTTTTCGAGGGTCTGGTTTCTTTATTAGACACAGTCAAATGAATCCAACAGATAACCAGGCAAAGGAAAGCATCCAGTACATTATTTGCTGTCTTTAATTAACTGTAGTGTAGTAATTGTGAGGTAAATTGAAATGAATTCTTCTTCTTTGAAAAATTATTGACTGCATTCATGCACTAAAGCTGCAGAATTTTCCTTTTGGCAAGGTCGCCGAATGCTCAATAGGTATTTCTTGTAACACTACTAATCTTATCTGTCATTGACTACGTCGATAATCGACTGTCGTAATAGATATCTTCAAATGACAGGAGGTAAACTTCATTTGCGAGTAGCATTCTTTACCTCTGCTCCATACAGTCACGTTTATCTGTATTGCTAGTGTTTGACCTGCTTCCTACTTCATGGCTAAATGCAAAATATGAAATGCAGGCAGAAAGATGTACCAGCTTGTCTTTGCAGGCTAGATACCCCTTTAGATTCTCGCGATCCTTCGTCAACTACTGCAGTTACAGTTAGGAACCTTGATCTTTTTATTACTGTTTTTAATGTTTGCAGATGTCGTTCGATATACACGTGTTTGTTTGACTAGCAATGGGTATAGATAAGATTACACATCTGAAAATATTTATGATGCTTTTGGAAAGTTACCGGAAATGCGGTACAGATATGGAACCTTCCCATGGACGGCATAATGCGCTCATTTTGTTACCGAGAGGGGTCAGTTGGTGTTAACAGCTCTCATCTGTTTTAGAAATAAATGCAAGCCAGGATGTCATCAGCAAATTCTCGGTTCAGGCACACGGTTTCCGCTTGGTGATTAGTTGTAGCACTGGTGAATAAATTTCCATAATGTTAAACATGGCGCCCCTGCAGAAAGGAAAGCTCCTATTAATGCTTTATATTTATCTTTTTTTTGTCCGCTCTGAACCTAGGGAAAGCAATAGCGCAAAAATAATTAGGGCTCCCATCACTGCCAACAGGGTGCATCGTATATGCACGTGTGATTTTTTTTTTGTATCAAACACTTTGTAATGAATGCCACCGTTTGGCAAAATTTGTGCAGAGGCTATCAGGCGCGGAAACTTTACAGCGGGCTTCCAGTCCACTTAGGTGCTTAGGGCGAAACAAAAGTATTAGTCAATGACGGCGTGTTCGAGGCTGTGGGTTGCTATTGGTTTCGTCAGCTTTTTGTCGAGTCGTCATCACATTAAAGCAGAGTGCTGTGGCAAATGTGCTGAAAATTCGAAATGCATATTTGCTTTTTAAATGCGAAGCATTTCTTAGCGAACTTCTGCGACTTTGAGCGTATCTATCTATCTATCTATCTATCTATCTATCTATCTATCTATCTATCTATCTATCTATCTATCTATCTATCTATCTATCTATCTATCTATCTATCTATCTATCTATCTAGCCGCCTACGACGTTGTGCTCTCCTGGCCGTTTCGTTAATTGCATGTATACCAAAATTGGTGTGTCATAACATGGCCTTATTACGAACATAAATGACAGGTCATATCATGAAAATCATGACACGCTTGTCATGAACAACATTATTTACATTCCACGGGCTTTGGGCTCCGTGGCCGTTCCGTTAATCGGATGTGTACCAAAATCGGTGTGTCATAACATGGCCTTATCACGAACTTAAATGACAGGTCATATCATGAAAATCATGACACGCATGTCATGAACAGCATGATTTACATTCCACGGCCTTTGGGCTCTTGCAGTCGTTCCGTTAATTTCATATATACCAAAACTGGTACGGCGTGGCAAGAGTTCATGACGAACATAATGACAGGTCCTAACATGCAAATCATGACGCGCATGTCATGTGCAGCATGATTTACATGACATGGTCTCGGGGCGCTCGCGGCCGTTTAAATGAAGGGATACATACGAAAACTGGTACGACGAGACATTTCTGTATGACGAACATAACTGACACGTGGTATCATGAAAATCATGATATGCATGTCATGTATGACATGATTTACATGCCACGCTCATGGCGCACTCGCGGCCGTTCCGCTAGGTTGATATACACCAAAATTGGTACTGTGTGATGTGACTTTATGAAGAACATGAATAACAAGTGGTAGCATGAAAACCATGACATCCATGACATGTATGTCATGATTTACATGCCACGCTCATGCTGCATTCGCGTCCGTTTCGCTTTCGTGATATACACCAAAATTGGTGTTACGCGACACAACTGTATGACGAACGTAAGTGAGACATGGTAGCATGAAAATCATGACATGCAAGTCATGTACGACCTGATTTACATGCCACGCTCATGATGCGCTAGCGGCAGTTTCAGTAGATTGATATACACCAAAATTGGTATTGCGCGATGTGACTGTATGAAGAACATGAATGACAGTTGGTAAGATGAAAACCGTGACATGCATGTCATGTATGTCATGATTTAATTGCCACGCTCATGATGTATTCGCGGCCGCTTCGCTAGCTCAATGTACACCAAAATTGGTATTGCGTAAAGCGACTGTATGACGAAGGTAAATGAGACGTGGTAACATGAAAGTCATGATATGCATGACATGCACGACATGATTTACATGTCATGCTCATGACGCACTCGTGCCGTCTCGCTTGCTTGACATACACCAAAATTGGTATTGCGCGACGCGACTGCATGACGAACGTAAATGAGAGTTGGTAACATGGAAATCATGACATGCATGACATGTACGACATGATTTACATGCCATGCTCATGGCGCATTCGTGGCCATTTCGCTAGATTGATATGCACCAAAATTGGTATTGCGCGATGTAACTGTATGAAGAACATTAATGACAGGTGGTAACATGAAAACTATGACATGCATGCCATGTATGTCATGACATACATGCCACGCTCATGGTGCATTGCGGCCGTTTCGATAGCTTGATATACACCAAAACTGGTATCGCGCGATGTGACTATATGATGAACATTAGTGACAGGTGGTAACATGAAAAACCATAATGTTCATGTCATGTATGGCATGATTTACATGCTCTACTCATGGTGCACTCGCGGCCATTTCGCTCCTTTGATATACACCAAAATTGGTATTGCGCGATGTGACTGTATGACGAACATAAATGAGATGTCTGAACATGCGAATCATGTTATGCATGTCATGTACAGTATGATTTACATGCCACTGTCATGGTGCGCTTCCGGCCGTTTTGTTAACGTGATATATACCAAAATTGGCATGTCATGACACGAGTGCGTGATGAACATAAACGACAGGTCATGCACTTATATACCAGAATATGCGTTTCATTGGCATGGTGTACACTAGATTGTGCATGCATGCGTGCATGGCAAACATGCGATATATGGTGGGCTAGATGCCATGGCATGAATGATTTCATTTGGCGCAAAGACAAACAAGGCGATGTATGCAGCTCTTTGCTGGCTGCTTCGCATTATATCGATTCCCACAGTGCGTGGGATCTGCCGAATTTTTTTTTTTTTTGCACTGAAGCTGTATACGGCCAGGTTCTTCCGGATCGAGTCTGGGGACAAAACGACGCCTAGGACAACAAATTCCGGCGGCCCTCGCCCCTTCGCCCCTCTCTCCTTCGTAACACGTTCCGACGCGCTCAATCCAACTACTCTTCCTATACATTTTCCACTTACTTTCTATCATTTTATAATCTTTCCACGACGCCGGCGGATTCGACACTGAGTTAGGCAGACGTTTGGGATGAGCATCCATGTGCAGTTATCTATGAAGTTATGTGATATCCCGTGTATTGTGGATACGACTTGGATATAAATGTGTGTTTCTGAACGCTACGTTGTAATGCAAACTACGCTCCAAAAAAAGTCATTTCGCTATTTTTGTCACTCATGACGTGCCAGCTACATGGATCTCTTTAAAGAGACACGTGGACCCTCGTTGCATATTTTCATACTCTCGACGCAGAGTCGTGGGACTTAAAAGATAGTTACCGTGTCTTCTTAGAGTATGCGTGGAAAATCAGTGCTCACCGAAAAGAGTAACGCATTCTAGTTTTTTCTTCTTATAATCTATCGCTGGTTAACCGTCGATATTCATGTTATTTTGTCGATTGGTATCATTTGCTATTAGATTTTTTACTTGCACGTGTGTTGTCAGGAATTCATTCTTGTGCTTGCGTGTGCTACAGAACGCGGAGAAATATTGAAGCCGAGTTGCTATACACCTGAATCTATCGTCAGCAAGGAAGTTACCACAGAACAGTACTGATGTCGACGATCGATTCTGACTCAACTTTTCCAACAAGCTATTCCTTAGCTAGGCTATAGTTGACAGTGATGTATGAGCTGGGGGCACATTAGGAGACGGAAATAGAAAAAGTGACCGTAAGACGGAAGTGCGTACCTAGAAGTCAGTTGTGTTGGAAAGCTGCAACCACAACCAGTTCAGCAAAACACGGAGGGACAGTCAAAGCTTCTGTATAAGGAAGGAAGGAAGGAAGGAAGGAAGGAAGAAACAAGCGGAAACACAGGGAGGTTAGCCAGTTCTTAGACCGGCTGGTTACCCTGTGCTAGGGGAAGGGGTAAGGGGGATAAAAGATTATAGAAGAGAGATGTTACAAAAAAAGGAGAGCAAGAAAAGGAAAAAGAAAAAGAGAGCGGAAAAAAGGAAACGAGAATATGACACTACAGAGTCTGTCTCTAAGACCAGTTGTCCGCAAGAAGCGCAATAATGCTTTTAAAGCCTTCTGTCCTGACGACGGACTCGGCCAAGGTCCCAAAATCCTTTGTTCTGACAAAGGGCGATTGTCACGTTTGTCTAGCACATTAGAAAGTTCTTGTCTTGGCGCGCTCAAACGGGGACACTCACACAGAAGATGGGAGATCGTTTCTTTGTAGCTGCAGTAATTACATGTAGAGTTGTTGGCCATTCCAATCAGACAGGAGTAGGCATTCGTGAATGCCACGCCAAGCCACAGGCGGCACAGAAGCGTCTCCTCAGCTCGCGATATTCCTGACGGAAGACGGAGCTGCAGATTGGGATCCAAGCTGTGTAGACGAGCGTTGGTGAAATCAGCCGAGTTCCAGTGGGCAAGTGTGAGTTCACGTGCCAGCGAACGAAGTCTTGTAGCTGCGTCGGTTCTGGACAACGGTATATCTGCGTAGTGGTCACTGTCATGTGCAGATCGGGCGGCCTCATCTGCACGGTCGTTACCGTATATACCACAATGACCCGGTATCCACTGATACTCTATGTTGTGTTGTTTCTCGACTGCATGGTGGTGAAGGAGCCTTATAGCAGCGACTAACTGCTCATTAGGACCATAACGAAATGACGACATAAGACATTGAAAAGCTGCCTTGGAGTCAGAGAAGATGGACCAAGCTAGCGAAGGCTCTTCAATTACAAATTCTAGTGCTGCACGGATGGCGGCGAGTTCTGCGGTCGTTGATGATGTCAAATGCTTTTTTTTTTAATTTTATGGTGATTGACTTCGCGGGAATAAATACTGCCCCTGCTGAGCTTGCAGAAGAGACAGAACCGTCCGTGTAAATGTGAAGGCGTCCGCTGTGTTTCTCATGCAGGTACAGTAGTGTGGCTTGTTGTAGGGCTAAATATGACGACTGTTTCTTCTTTTGGATTCCGGGAATAGTGAGTAGGGCTTCGAGTGGGTGTAGGCACCGCAATGGTAACGGCGGTCTTTCTGTATGCGTAAAGTTCGAGGGAATCACTGCTCGATGTGATGCTACAGTACCGCTGAGCGCAGAGTGCGGCCTAGATGCAGGAAGTGAGGCGAGGTGGTGCGACGGAATCCGAGCGAAATGTCTGACGAGCATTCTCAAAGCATCGACGCGTATGTATGTAGTGATTGGATGGTCACGCGCGATGACGACAGTCGCTGCTGTAGATGTGCATCTCGAAAGGCCAAGGCATATTTTCAATGCTTGAGCTTGAAGCGACTGGAGAACACGTACGTTCTTTCTTCGGGTTTTACAAAGCACAGGTAGGTTGTAGCGCATGAAACCGAGGAACAGAACGGTGTAAAGTTGAAGCATCGCTCGCACAGATGCACCCCACGATTTTCCAGCAAGAAACCTTAAGACGTGGGTGATCATGGTCAGTTTCTTCTTCATGTAGGCGATGTCAGGGCTCCAGGACAGGTCGCGATCGATTATGGCCCCCAGAAAGCGGTGGGTCTTCTCATAAGTGATGGCATGGCCGTTGATTTTAATTACATACGGGCCCATCGCCTTGCGCGTGAAGGCAACAAGTGAGCACTTTTCTGATGACAGCTCCAGCCCCCGTCCTTGAAGGTACTTTGTTGTCAGTGTAGCCGCTCTCTGAAGCCTGGCACGTACGTGAAGACGCGTCACCCCCGAAGCCCAGATGCAGATGTCATCGGCATATATTGATAGATGAAGAGACCGTGGAAGTGCGGCAACCAGGTCGAGAAGCGCTAAGTTAAAAAGTGTATAAAAATTTATCGCTCCAGTAGAGGTGTTTCGACGCCATCATGCAATGTGGCAACCCAAAGCTATTCGAAAGAAACGCCATTCCCCACAACGAAATAGTCATCTAAAGTTCTGTCGAAAGTAACTTTTCTTCGAAATCTGGCAACATCTGCCACCGTTGCCCCATTTCGCCTCCTCATTTATTCACCACCGCAGGTGAGCTACCAGAGACACCACTTAATTAGCGACGCTGGCGATCGACCGGCGAGTGCGTGGTTTGTCGCAACGCAGTGCATGGGCAGCACAGCCTCCGGGCAAGGAGTTGCCTTTCAAGCATTGGAGGTGTTTTCTTTTTTTTTTCATCAGGCAAGATGCGCTTATGTATATGGCCTGGGCGTAACTTTCTGACCAATCATTGTTTGTGGAAATATGTGCATTATACTTGTTTTAATGTTATCCTTAAAACGCAACTACCTCAGAATTTTTCAGTGCAACGTTGATATACGGCCAGGATGAACCGCCAAGTCGCCTACGGCACCATCTCAGGAGGAATCATTTATTATCAGTTTGCACACTCTAAGTTCGTTTGCTTTTCTTTGTGGTTTTCCGTTTTTTTTTCATGCATTACATAAAAATGCAAGAGCAACGTGCTGAAATGATTGCACTGACTCTGGAGAAGTATATTTCTAGCGCATTCGTTTAAAAAGAAGGGCATGGTAACCTAGTTATAAGCAACACAGTGTTAATAAATTTTTACAGGTGCGGTATTTTACAACTAATGCAGTGCCGGAGGAAATATCTCGGTTATCGCCTCATTTCTTTTATTCTTTCCGCTATGATATCGCGCTAACTTCTTACAAAGAATGCTGCTCGGTTACTGAAATTCGCGGCATCGGTACAGGCTAAGGCGGTCACATTTAGATGGAAGCGCAACACTATAGCCTAGTCTACTTCTGTCTAGGTTCACGTTAAATAAGCGCAGGTGGTCGAAATTTCCGGAGCTCTCCATTACGACGCGCGTCATAATTACATCGTGGCTTTGGCATGTAAAACCTCAGAAATTATTGTTATCTTTCATTCCTAAAGGTAATCTTGCTCCAAGCAGCTGAAGGAAATTGAAGTTTCGTTTTTACCTGACCAAATAGGAAAACAGAAGGCATTTACCATTTGAGACGTTTTTTAGCTATTCTCGATTACATGGCTAATAAGCCGGACGAAGTATGCAGGCTGCTTCGTGCAGATTATATGTTGTCCTGTCTTCTCCCATTAGTTTCAATACGCGCCCTTTTGGTAACATGATGAAGGTTCTTCATGGACAGTTTCTTGATGAAATTTCACAAAATTCATGGCCGAATCGGTACATTGCAGGCCAGTTGTATGGCAGGTTTCTACATTGTGTTGTGATGCCCATAACGAAGGCAGGCCGCCATGCTTTGACAAACTGCACTAAAATTGCTGTCTTTTCCACATTTGCGGCACTGCAACAATCGCGGACTTAATATGCAAACTACATGCGGCAAAATGCGCAGTTTAGCATCGCGTGCGATGGTAAACCGCGCCTCTGAAGAGAAGCTTCCTGACAACGCGAATTGTCCATCTGTAAAACCAAGCCGCGACAATAACGCTACGCCCATTAACTGACTCGAGCAGTGTCAGATGCATGTGTATCACAGCAGCGTATGTAGTGTCATTTAGTTTCGCGCACCATATGAACCAATAACACGAAAAGGATGAATCATTAAACGCCGAGAATAAAGTCACCACCACAGAGAAGCAGCAGCAAATCGTGCCAAAAACATGGGGCGACATATCAGTTAAACTTGAATGTTCCAAATGTTCTCACGTTACACTCGCTTCACATTGTTAGATCTTGCGGGACCCATGAATTACATCGCAAATACTGCCCCTCACTTCTTAATTTCAGAATACGAATTTTCATGTATATGATAACAGTTCGTACATTTCACGTATATTTTCAAGTGACGAGAAGTTTTAGAATGCGTTAAACCAAATCTCTAACGAAGAACGGAACCTGCAGACTCCTGGCGTGCCTCACAACGAACTCATCTACGCATTTTCATGCCGAATTCACTGTGGAAATGGCGCCTACGGCGAAACATTACGCCAGCGCAACCCATGTTTTGCTAGTATGCGAGTCAAAATATTCTTAAAGGGATTGAGAATCTAATGGCAGTTCTTCGAATGATCTATCGCTAACAACATCACCGTCAACAGTGGAAGCAATAACGATAGAAGACGCAGACACAAACGAAAAAGCAGCTCTTTCACATCGGAGGAAAACAGGCAATTTCCAATCTCATTGCGCCGTTGTCGGCATTTCCTCCAAGCTTTTCTCCAGTTTCGACGAGGGGTGATACGGCGCTGCCGGTGCTCCATTCGAGTGGCCTTATTTGTGCCTTTTTTCGTGTATTCTTTCCGCCGACGTTGTTTACCGTACATTGCAGCGTATGGCGCGAGAATGTTTTCCGCAATACATTTGAAAGAGAATGTGCCCACGCGCAATCATTCTGTGGCGCGCTCCTCCCCGCCCGCGAAACTCTGGATGCGTGAGTTTAGTCTTTAAAGCTAGCAGGCTCCCTTTCGAATAGTGCCGATGAAGTTTTGCACTCAGTAAGATAGCCATGGGGCTTGTTTTTTGTTTGTTTGTTTTTTCGTGTGTGTGTGTGTGTGTGTGTGCGTGTGCGTGCGTGCGTGCGTGTGTGTGTGTGTGCGTGTGTGTGTGTGTGTGTGTGCGCGTGTGTGTGTGTGTGTGTGTGTGTGTGTGTGTGTGTGTGTGTGTGTGTGTGTGTGTGTGTGTGTGTGTGTGTGTGTGTGTGTGTGTGTGTGTGTGTGTGTGTGTGTGTGTGTGTGTGTGTGTGTCAACTTTCCTGCGCTAGAAAAGGGCACGATATAGCACGGAAACAAATGTTCAACTCCTTGCTTATGCATTTCGCAATAAGGCGCTTTATACGCTAGAAAAAAGAACAAAAAGAATGGACTGCAATACACTGAGCTTTATAGACCCTCTTTATAGACGAAAAATGTCCTTTATTTAGGTCAGAATTCCGCGGTGTTTACCGAAAGGTCATGTAATGAACGCATGCTTTTCCCTATTGCTTATACCTACGCAACGGTATTGCCCGTGCGTCCCCTTTCGTAGGGTCGCGTACATGAAGAAAAAGACCATTACTCTATATAAAAGCATAGCTCATGTGCGTGAGCTCTGCGGCTGTCGCGGCAAGATTAAAACAATGAGAGATAAAACTGCACTCTCGCTCAGAACTAGGAGAGCCTTAGCCCGGCAGTAGAGTGAGCGATCGCTCTTCAAAGGGTTCGCAAATAATAAAATATTTATGAAATAATAGTTTGGACGATCAAATTTAGGGTGGTAGGAAATCCGAATTTGAAAAGAAGCCGAGAAGACTAACTTACCACGTTTACGGCACAATTCATCAGTCGCGCCAGCAATAATCAGCACTTAAAGGTGTAGCCAGTTTTCAGCTGCTAGCTGAAATTTCACTTTTGCTCGGCTGTGGCACCCCTGAATTCTTTACGGGTGGTCCAGAAACCGTGTAAGTTCCGTCAATACAGAAATTGATTCGCTTCAACCGACATCGACCTCGGCGGCTCGCCTACGAATCAAAACAGCACTATTGCAACATTTATCAGAATGTACACTCTCTAACTTTTCCACACATTGCATCAATAGTTAAGCATGCAATTTGTAACCGTAGATACATTTATAATAACAGATTCGTGATAAATTTTAAACGAATTCATAAACGAAAAGTCATGCTTTCCTCAGAAATGCTGCGCTTTGCAGCTCTTAATTATCAGTTTTGATCAGCGTGTCTCCCTTCCTGTTTCACGCCTCCCCAAACTCCTTCACCACCGCGGAGAAGCTTGCTAGAGGTTTATATATAACCCAGGCACATTTCTCTGCACGTTTTACTACTCCGCACATTTTACTAAGAAAAAAATCCATGTCTTTGTCTCTGTTGCGAAAGCAAGTTCTTGTTCCTCCGCCGAGCCCAAATGCCTACCGTCATTGTAAAAAGAATGTGTTGTAAAAACAAGCATGCATATACCGCGTACGAAAACTGACTAGAATATAATATCAGCTAAAAAGCTCCTCAAGGTTGCACTGATGGCGTTCACATCGACGGCACTTCTAAACAGCTGCCGGCATTTTATTCGTGTGCCTCTTCCGCATTCTTCCAATCAATACTAGATAATGGCCGCGCGTTTCTTGAATGAGTTCAAACGACGTGTCTGCTCCTTCCTTTTCTACTATTCGCTGGCTCCCCCTTCGTTTTTCCTGCTCGAGAAAAGAAAAAGTGTTCGAACCCTTGCGGATGCGTGAATTACACGGATCCATTTTCAAAATGGTGTTGTCGGCAGGGTGCTTTGCACAATGGTGCGCCAGACATGTAAGCACAGAGCATTATGCTTCTGTGTACCATTTACTAGAGGCCTCGAGGGATACCTGCTTCCATCGAAGGAGTCGTCCCGCAGGTTATCCCATTTTAGATGGTCCTTCTACGTATGTCAGTCGAGAAGTATTACAAAACAGATTGCAGTCATTTGTGGTGGTTTTATTAGGTCGTACTTTTCAGTATTAATATTTCAGCTGTTCGTTCTATATCTGTATGATTGGTTCGCAGGGTCAGATGGTTATTAAAGATTTCCCATTTCGTTCTGTTTCTAATAAACCAGCGATGTTAAAATCGGGGACAAATGAAGCGTATATATTCTTTCAAGCGATGCTGAATGTGACAAGTACTCATGTCTTAGATTAACTGTATGGTTGACGACGCTTATTTACAAATCGTAATGTCGCACGAGCCCCTTGTAAATATAGCTATCGCGTTCTGAATTGCTTTTCTGAAGCAATCTTTTATAGTTTACGTTCTCTTTACAAATCAAAGTTCTCATTTGCCATTGTCGTCAACAACTACTTGGCTCTTAAGCAGAGTGCATATTTTTTTAAATCCTTAATTATCAGTCAGCAATTCTGGTGTCACCGTAATACACGTTTGGCCACATGGTCGTGCGTTCTGCAGTAGCGAAAAACAGGCTGCAGCATTGTTTTCATCTCCTTTGATCCGTCAGAGGAATCTCGAATGCTTAAAACTAAAGATTATACCGAAGCAAGGCAAGAAACTCACGTAATATCTGGTTATTTCATTTTATCATAGGATGTCTATTCTAAAGTTCGCTGCAACTGTACAAGAATTCATATAACTTCACGCTATATCTCCGGCTTTTCATCGCTGGTTATCTTTCATCCACTGTTATGAACCAACTCACCCGACTAGCAATGTGTATCTTCGTGTCTTTTCATTACACGCGCATTTTGAACTTCCTCAAGTTGACGTTTTAACGAACTAGCCCATCTAGCAGCTCTTTCTTTTTCTATTAGCCGAAGTATTAGTGGCAGTCTTTTAACGAAATCCGGGATTCTCAACTAGAAAACAAGCTACTCCGCTTGATAGCCACGCCAGTCTACAACTTCTCTACATGCAAAACACACGAAAAGGGATTGTACAGGCGACGTAAAAGAAAATGGATTCACCAAGAAGCACTGTGGCTACGCCATCTCTACATCTCCGAATGCATCTTTAGCCGTTACGACGTCGTCACTTCACATCAACATGAAAACACCGAAAAAAGACCTGCCCATTCTGGAAACATTCCTCTAGCAGTTTATTGTCATGGGCACTGATCCATTCCAACGAGGTGCAAGCAATCTTTGTTATCATTTTGCTCGCTGACGCATTCTGCTGGGCACCTTCACATTGCATTGACCCGCTATTTAGAGTTGTTCATAGCCAGAAGTAAGTGTGCAGCATTTGTGTCCAGGACCAACCTAACTTGTCTCTACTGTGTTCTATTTTTATCATCCACCATTCGCTGCAACGCCTGATCCCGGTGAGCCAACACGCAGCATGAGTATGACGAGGAAGGAAGCGGTGCAGTCTTCAAACTTATTACACAATATGCGCGGTGTGCGAGAGATGACGGAATGCTGATGAGAGGCCACGGCAAGCACCGCGCCAATGCCAATTTTATTCCCAGCGTGTTGTAAGGGTCTTACAAGGTGAAATATCCGATGCTTAAGAAGTGTCGGGGAAAATAAGGTCACGGGTAAGGAGGAAGCCACGCAGCGCTTAGGCAAGGCTCTTTCGCTAAAAGCCCATCCATTGTGGCCATGCTAAGCCATCCAACCGCTGCCATTAGGGTTAACACAATACGCGCTAACAGCGTTGGAGTGTTCTGAGTGCCTTTTCATGGCGTCATTCTCGGCCCCCCATAATGAGATATTACTGGGCACTGTACTTGACGCCATCGAGTAAGTGAAAACAGAAGAGATAGATATATATTGAGAATAATGTATGGCATTAGCAGAGTTTGGCTCAAGCCCGACTCCACTCGCATTTAACCCTCATATATTGATGCACAAAATTACAATGACTTTGCTTTTTGACTGCCCTAAGCAGGTCTCCGCAATACTGCATACGAGGAAGTCCTATCTTGTTATTCAACGAGCTCGGGCAAACAGGAAGAAGTGACATCGCTGCGACGATCACTATCGGTTTTCACCATAGATAAGGAAATATACATTACAAGAAATAATAATTCTGAGGAATGAATGACATTACTCCACGAAAACATCTGTCTACACGTATTAGATCATTATATTGAATAATTATAAGAAATAATCATTGTCAGAAATGAATGAGATTACTTCACGAAAACAACTGCCTGCACGTATTAAATAATCATATTCAATAATATCACCAAGCTATCCTTATATTGTGCCGTAGAAACTTCATATTCGACAAGAACATTCTGAAATAAACACTGGGGTGCTATACGAAAAAAGCAACATAATTGCATAACATTTTCTGCGCAATATAAGCTGCACAAGTGTTCTAGTTATACGCAAGTATACGTATACGTTGATTGTGCATGCAATATATGTGGTTGAGTGCCTGCAAGATGGCAAACTCTGTGAAATCAGTTCATCGCCTCTTTCAAACCTTTTTTTTTCCGTAGCACTGCGGTAAAGTTAGAGTTCGGCAACGTTTATGAGCTGTTGCTTTTTCACTCGAAGAATGCTCTAGAAGCTTATCCAAAGGTTATTACAAAAATACCCAAAAAGTAAGAACATCGAAGGAAAACCTTTCATGTTTTTTATAAAGAGTCACTTGTTTCTTTTTTTTTTTCTTATACTGCCAATTTTCCAGGATCTGTTCGACGTACTTTTAAATCTTGAGGCCCGAATGAATTCCCCTATTTCTGTTGGGGAAACAGTCAATGCATTGGCGAAAATTACACATGACTGACTAAATTTCTTGGGCTTCTTGGGGTGTCTTACACTGTCTGGAAAGGTGTAATTGCGTAAAACTTGGCCCCAGACAACACGCTGTACATCGGGGAATAATCCGTGAAAGCGCTGCAAAGTATCAGCGATTGTCCTGTGAGAAGCTGCTTCAATATTATTCTTTATTGATTGCGGCATGCACGCCATGCGATGTCGATTCTTTCTTATTGCTATTTCAGGGCTTTCGCGTGTAGGATCCGCACACTGCTTTGTGTTTGCTACATCTATATCTTCAGTATCATGGTCGTGCGGCTTTGCTGGAATTCTGTTTTAAGGCTGTCTTAATTTTTCAACTGTCAGCCGCACTTATCAGACCACCTTAGGGGAGAAGGGGGTATTGTAGAATGGAAGAAAGTTGAGTAGCCCTATTCAAGTACATATTAACATTACAACTTGTTGTTGCGGAACAGGACTAACCATATGCACAACTTTCGCACATTGATGCATATAAATGCACGAAACAGCATGCGACGACAGTCTATGACAGCCTGGAAAGGAACAAAGAATGTACACAAGATTGTCACTATCATCGCCATGCTTCATGAGCAATATAATTTAGAATCGAATATTAAGAAACTGTCGTTAAGATACTAACGTGTGTGCCTGATTTGCACTCACCGTTCTTTTTTTTTTTTACACATGTACAGGAGGAAATCCTCTTCCAGCTGTCTCAAGTCGCTCCTCTTTTGTCCTAGCTGATTCTATGCTATGTCTGGAAATGTCTGACTTTTACCAAATTACCCGATTTCCTGCCGTCTTCAACTGTACTGCCCGTTCTCTTGGAATCAGATCTGTGACTATATAATCCGCCACAGTTTATTACATGACCTGCTGACTTGAGGAGATAATGATTATCGGTGTGAGCGGCAAAGCGGACACGTGTATTACGTCACAAGGTTATTTGATACCAAAAAAATCACAGCATATCCACGGAGTGAATGATGATGAGTGGGCGAAGCTGCGGAGGTTCGTCGGTAAACCGTGAATCTTCCGTGAATTCTGCCCAGTACATCATCACCGACGTGAGATCGGGCGCGTTTATACTAAAGGTTCGATGAGTTATGACGACTTGCAGCGCACTTTAATTTTACATGTACGCTGTGAATTTTCATTGTTTAGAAAACCATTGCTTAGAAAACATCTGGCGTCTTTCGTTAAGCAGCTGGCGTCTTTTCGTTTTGCTTTAGAAACATCCGGCGTTCTTTCGTTTTGCTTTTACAAAACATCTGGCGTCTTTTGTTGGTTTATTTCATCAATCAACGGCGTTTTGAACAAAATTTTTATTGTTTAATCACGCACAGGAGAAATCTCACCAGGCACTACCTTGGAGGTAAAGAATGGCTGCTAATGGGAATGAGAGACAGAAGAAGTCGGCTTTTAGCTAACGCTGCGAATTTTTTATTGTTCAACAACGCACAGGAAAAATCTCCCACCGGCACCACCTTGCAGGTCAAAGCGTAAGACTTGTTACATACTACGCTACGAGGGACGAACGGGTGCCGCTATAAGGAGCTTCGCCCCTAAAAAAATCACAGCATATCCACGGAGTGAATGATGATGAGTGGGCGAAGCTGCGGAGGTTCATCGGTAAACCATGAATCTTCCGTGAATTCTGCCCAGTACATCATCACCGACGTGAGATCGGGCGCGTTTGTACTAAAGGTTCGATGAGAGTTATGACGACTTGCAGCTCACTTTAATTTTACATGTACGCTGTGAATTTTCATTGTTTAGAAAACCATTGCTTTAGAAAAATCTGGCGTCTTTCATTAAGCAGCTGGCGTCTTTTCGTTTTGCTTTAGAAACATCTGCGTTCTTTCGTTTTGCTTTTACAAAACATCTGGCGTCTTTCGTTGGTTTATTTCATCAATCAACGGCGTTTTGAACAAAATTTTTATTGTTTAATCACGCACAGGAGAAATCTCACCAGGCACTACCTTGGAGGTAAACAATGGCTGCTAATGGGAATGAGAGACAGAAGAAGTCGGCTTTTAGCTAACACTTACACTTCTACTTCTCCTAACGTTTCCTACTGGAACATGCCAATGGCTGCTAATGGGGAATGAGAGACAGAAGAATTTGGCTTTTGCCCCGCCACGGTGGTCTAGTGGTTATGGCGCTCGACTGCTGACCCGCAGGTCGCGGGATCGAATCCCGGCCGCGGCGGCTGCATTTTCGATGGAGGCGAAAATGTTTGAGGCCCGTGTACTTAGATTTAGGTGCACGTTAAAGATCCCCAGGTGGTCGAAATTTCCGGAGCCCTCCACTACGGCGTCTCTCATAATCATATCTTGGTTTTGGGACGTTAAACCCCAGATATTATTATTATTATAAGAATTCGGCTTTTAGTTAACGCGCACGCTGCGATTTTTTTATTGTTCAACAGCGCACAGGAAAAATCTCCCACCGGCACCACCTTGGAGGTCAAAGCGTAAGACTTGTTACATACTACGCTACGAGGGACTAACGGGTGCCGCTATAAGGAGCTTCGCCCCTAAAAGCTCGCGGGAGCATTAGTGATGGATCTATCAGACTGTATAACTATAGGTTTTTAGGGGCGAAGCTCCTTAAGGCGGCACCCGTTCGTCCCTCGTAGTCGTAGTCGTAGTCGTAGTAGTCGTAGTGCGTAACCAGTCTTACGCTTTGACTTCAAGGTGGTGCCGGTGGGAGATTTTTCCTGTGCGTTGTTGAACAATAAAAAATTCGCAGCGTGCGCGTTAACTAAAAGCCGAATTCTGTCTCTCATTCCCCATTAGCAGCCATTGGCATGTTCTAGTAGGAAACGTTAGTAGAAGTAGAAGTGTAAGTGTTAGCTAAAAGCCGACTTCTTCTGTCTCTCATTCCCATTAGCAGCCATTGTTTACCTCCAAGGTAGTGCCTGGTGAGATTTCTCCTGTGCGTGATTAAACAATAAAAATTTTGTTCAAAACGCCGTTGATTGATGAAATAAACCAACGAAAGACGCCAGATGTTTTCTAAAAGCAAAACGAAAGAACGCCAGATGTTTCTAAAGCAAAACGAAAAGACGCCAGCTGCTTAACGAAAGACGCAAGATGTTTTCTAAAGCAATGGTTTTCTAAACAATGAAAATTCACAGCGTACATGTAAAACTAAAGTGAGCTGCAAGTCGTCATAACTCATCGAACCTTTAGTATAAACGCGCCCGATCTCACGTCGGTGATGATGTACTGGGCAGAATTCACGGAAGATTCACGGTTTACCGATGAACCTCCGCAGCTTCGCCCACTCATCATCATTCACTCCGTGGATATGCTGTGATTTTTTTCATGACACGCATATGCAGATACGGCTTTCATATCCTGCGATCGTGCATGTGCCTATTTATGCCGTGTTTTCCTTTTTATTTAGCGGCCCTCGCCGCTTAATGTATGGCGGGAGTCTGTGCTTGCGCATGTTATACAATATATTACGGGCTACGCACCAATTTTCTCTCTAATCAACCGCATAGTTTTTGCTTGGTTTTAACGTTACGTCAAACGTTTGTTTGTTTCATCGTAGGCATCACTAGTTAAGCAGTTTATAACTATGCAAGCTTCTCTGTTCGCCTCGATGCGTCGGTGCCATTCATCATTACGTAGTCGACGTGATGATATTTATTGCGACGTCAAATGCACCCGTTACGTCCCTATAGGAGGTAATGTTTTGTTACTGTGCAATCCCCGGAAACCATTCTATGGCGTTATTATTCTTAACAGCTTCGTTCATCACAGCGCAAAGCGTTGCGACAGGCGGGATTAATTATGAACGTGTCACACCGACAGTTTGCCAATGCTGTTTAAGTTATTTGGCGAAAAACTGGAAGTGCAGTTATTATTGCCCTATGGGTGGATTCATCCTAACTTCCTGATATCCGGAAGCAACGCAGCTGCTCTTTATTTCGCGGCAAAGTTATCGAGCTTCCGTAACGGTGTTGAGAACATACAGGACTAACCGAGCGCGTTTGCCATAACGTCGCTGATTATTTTTATTTTTTTCTCATTACGCGCATTTGCATGGTGTACGCGTTTTCTTCTAGTTGGGATCCAACGAGATATTAGCACTTGGGCGAGTGCGATACTCAAGCTGCCAGGATGGCCGCCGACGAGGCATGTAGGGCGTAGCACTTCCCGCCGACGAATTAGGCTCCTTCTGCGCCCAGTACATGGTGGTGTCAGAGGAAGCACTTAATGCTGCGCGTGCAACAATTTCCTGTTTGCCAGCCACCGTATGTACGAGCCAAGCGAAAGCATCCCTCTCCCTCCGTTACATAGATCGCCCCCACCCAACTTTCCCTAATCTTGCAGACACTCGATGTTGTCCGTTCGTTTGCGCGAGAGAAACGCTGACGTTTCATTCGCCACGACCACCCCGAGAGGATGGCTGTGCTGACGGCCCCGCGCAGCAGTTTACTTCTTATTTTATATTTATTATTTTTGGTGCCGCTGAAGTGAACCAGTTGCCCGGACAGTACGTGAAACTAATACACAGCAATGTGCTATTAACCTGCCATGCATGTCGCTTTGATTACTCCACGTGCCCAGGACGCATTCAGTATTGAGCGCCTCTCGTTTCATTTGGGAGTGACGAAATAGCCAGTTTCCGCCCCGTCCACAAAGCAAACAGCTACAAAAGCTCTTCATTACTGGTTGACATTTGCTAACAGCGCAGTTCCGTTATAGAAAAATGAGGGTTTCATTCATCACATATTAAATAAATCCCATTCTCCTTGTGTACGATCCGGTGTCGCAGAAAGCACTTTCACACGCGTGCGGGTTACTTTGGTTGCATGCATGGCTAATTAATATCTGTACGGTAATATACCAACTCATTAAGATGTGGGTAGTTACGAAGCAACCCAGAAAAGCGGCTTACAATGAGTTAGGTACTTAGCTTACCGCCTTTAAATGTTTCAGGAGATAGAGAGGTTCTGAGGAGTGCTTTTACGAACAGCCGCCATTTATATACTCTACCCGATCTGGCCCGACTCTTGCAAATGATACACATCTTATATTATACCTAACTATGGAATGCATATGTTTGCAAGAAGCTAGGTAGATCGCGTGTCTTCTTTTTTCCACAGATGTGGTCATTATAGCATTAGTAAACGTACACCAAGCGTAATATTACGTGACACAAAACACGCCTATACGCAGTAAATCAATTATCTATGCGCCTACCAGTGCGTACGCTGATATACACCTGCAGTTCTATGACCACTCAATGTCAGAACTTCACTATAGCTCGCAGTAGGTGCGCTGCTGAACCAAAGGCCGCGGGTTCGATTTCGGCCGCGCCGGTCACATTTTGATGGAGGTGAAATGCTAGACGGCCGTGCAATGTGCAATCCCAGTCCGCGTTAAAGAACATCCGATTTTCGAAATTTCCGGAGTCCTCCGCTACGGCATGCCCCAGATCCATATCTTGGTCCTGGTCTGTAAAACCGCCAATATTAAGTCAAATTATTACAACGAAATGGCCTTTATAATGAGCCTTTATAATGACCTGCATATATAATGAACGAAATGGCCTGAAATGGCCTGCATTCGGCTATGCTATACTATTTTTACGTAGCCTCAAATATTCCTACCATCACGGTTATTACGGCACGGGAAGGTTACACCTGCCTAATGAAGTATTTGGAAGGTCACAAACATTTCATTACAAAGTCCTTTGGTTGTGTAGGTTACCGATAGCACTTCATTCTACGGAGCTTCAGAGCGCACCACCCTGGTGGGAGGAGTTTGATACCGTTGAATACGAAAAGACCCACACGTACTATCGCGCTCAGTGTGAGCAACACGCCAGCGCGTGGCTAAGCGCACTGCCAGGTTGGGTAGTGGCGCCCATTGTGGCGTATTTTCGAGTTATCTGGAGAGAGCTTTGCTGTTCTTGCAAGAGCGCACCGTCCCGACTTCCTTGCTTTCACCTTCGAAGCTATCTTATTCGAAGTTGATATCATGACAGAACAAATGGATGGCGAGCGTGAAACCAAATACAGGTGATGCGCACTGGCAAGAATGGCCAAAGCCTATCCCTGATAACTCGGAAACATGCCGCCATTGGCGCCGCTGTACAACCGACATCAACCGTACAGTGCGCTTGACCGCGCGCTCCCGCGGTGCAGCTCATACCGAGCGCGATAGTACACTTAGTCTCATCAGCAGCTAACGACCGTCCATGTGCATTCGATTATCCGTGTAAACGATTCCGCTCATCCTCTTTGAGTGACCCAAATTCCCTAAGGCATTTACATATGAAAGCACTATTTGCATTTCGTAAGAGCGCTTAGGCCTTGCCATCGCTTCCTCTCCTGGCTCGTTACTCGGCACTCAAAAGTCAACTTTCTTTGATCTGCTCACATTTCCTGTGTCACGCATTATTCATTCCTTTTAATGCATGTACAGCGCCACGAGTGTTTGTGGAAGCATTTGGTTAGCGAAAACACTCGTATGTTATTTGTCCTACGCTATAGCAGAGGGCTAATGGGAATCAGTTTTGCAAAGCTGCGAGTTCAGTTGGCTGTGGTTTATCATATTCAGTGTCCCTCAGTGTCCAGTGTCATGTTCAGTGTCTTGGTAAATATGCACGAAAGAGTGAACGCCCCGTAAAGGCGTTGCTCCCAGGGATGCTTCCAATGGTGCACCAGCATTAAGTTTTATGCAACTTCGAGGATTCTTCTTTTTCTTGGCGCGGTCGCCACGGTGGTCTAGTGGTTATGGCGCTCGACTGCTGACCCGAAGGTCGCGGGATCGAATCCGGGCCGCGGCGGCTACATTTTCGAGGGGGGCGAAAATGTTTGTGGCCCGTGTACTTAGATTTAGGTGCACGTTAAAGAACCCCAGGTGGTATAAAATTCCGGAGCCCTCCACTGCGGCGTCTCTCATAATCATATCGTGGTTTGGGGACGTTAAACCCCAGATATTGTTATAGTAAGATTCTTTTTTGTCTGATATACCTGCGTCGTGCTTCCATTGTAGCTTTGGCGCTGCATTCGGGGAGATTACAACTTTTTCCTTTTTTGAACGTTATTCTCTGACTCCCTAAAAACTGATTTGACGCGTTAAAAGAAGCCTTGAGAAAGCTGTAGGCCTGCAGTTGTTTGAATGAGTTTTTTTATTATTATTATTGCGGTAGAATTAAGCGCTCACTTCCTTGGCCTAATGCCTTTGTTGCGCTTTGCTATGTCTAAGCATCTGCGCACGTGCCTCAGTTTTCAAAAGGAAACGTTTACTGACAAATACAATCTCCTGGCGTATAAGATGTGAATAAAGTACGTACGCGAGGAAGGAAACGTGGTTGCATTAAATGCACGTAAAACGGGGCATACAGCAACTCACCTTATAGCAATCGGTTTGATCGAAAGCAACCGAAACGATGCACAGCTCTATGGCAGTCTGCTAAGAAATGACAAACTAAGAATATCAATATATGCATATACACTCCGAACATTGCCGTTTGCCAACGAAACAAGCCTGAATAGCGTAAGGACTTTATCCTAAATTGTTGGCGCATTGATTGTTGTCTGAGTGGCGCTGCGGCCACGCCTATCAATTCAGGTAGACAAGGCGTTAGCTCGAACTGAAATAATAATAAAATAAATCGTACGCTTGATGGCGCGCAGGTAGGGGCCCCGTTATAAAGGCGACGCTCATAGCATCCATCAATGGATCCATCAGAATCAGCAGATTGTCTTAAGTGTACGATCAGGACAAGTAGCCCGGCAAAAGGAATTGCTGCTTAAATCTAGCCCAACTACACGCGTGTAAAAAAACAAAATGAAATCTATAATATCTGGGGTTTAACGTCCCAAAACCACGATATGATTATGAGAGACGCCGTAGTGGAGGGCTCCGGAAATTTCGACCACCTGGGGTTCTTTAACGTGCACCTAAATCTAAGTACACGGGCCTCAAACATTTTCGCCTCCATCGAAAATGCAGCCGCCGCGGCCGGGATTCGATCCCGCGACCTTCGGGTCGGCAGTCGAGCGCCATAACCACTAGACCACCGTGGCGGGGCCAAAATGAAATCTAGAAGAAGGCAATTTCGTAAAGAAAGTTATATAAAAGTAATAAACTGGTCGCGGTCGACTCATTTACGAATAGTCAAACTTATTAGCGCTCGGCTAGGATAGCTACACAAGACCGGCCCAGTTGAAAAAATTGAGTGATAACCAAAGTGATTTGGTGGAAAGCTGGAGTAAGTGAGCACTACATTGACGATAAGTACTCGAAGGAGTAATTGAAAGCTGTAATACATGTCACTCAATGTGCTTTCTTTAAGTGGTACCTTCACCGCTTTTTTCGTAAAAGATGCCCGCACAAGAGCATAATGCACTTGCTACCACGGCGCTTGATATTTGCATAATGTTTTTGCCGAGTTTTGTACTTGTATTTCAGCACATTTTTGTGAGCTTATGTAATTTGCAATTTCTAACACGTTGATGTTCAGACTGCCATGTTTTGGGGCTCAACATCTTGAGCGATGCAGAGGCGACATTAGGGGTCAGATTCTTATTGTTATCGCGGTCGATGAGTTCGGCGCAGGAAGAATCAATGAAATAGGTTCATTCCAGTATCCACGAAATAATAAAAATATTCATAAATGTAAAGATGTTCCATGGACGGCACTCCGCGACAACGTGCAATGGCGACAGTCAAGGCGGTGCACGGACTTCCAGCACGAGCGGCGATATTTCAGAAAGGAGCCGAAAAGGACAACCCACAAGAAAGCCCTGGAGAGGACGACCCATTACGGAGTTCCAAGGCTTCGCGGCAATAAATATCTTCGACCACCATGTATTTTAAGAATTTTTAAGTGCAGAATCATTAACGGCAGAATCTCGTGTCCATTACGCTGTAGACAACTGCTCGTGCGTCTTATTTGGTAGCTTTCTTATTTTTTTCAGGCATCGTTTTCTCCATTTCTCTTTTCGTTGTTCTTGCACAGATGAAAAGAGCCGTTCCACTCTCGCCTAAGCAGGGAAGATATCGAGTCACTCAAGCTCCGCGGAGGTTTCTATCAGCTGAACCGTTATGTGAATAATAATATAAAACGACTCACTTTCAAAACATCCCCAGTGTTGAGATGGATGATCTCGCGTTGGAAGAACAGTTGTAACTGAATCGTTAGTCCGAAATGGAGATGAGAGGTTCGATCAATGAGAATAAAAAAATGAGGAGGGGGATGATCATTTGTTCAGCGATGCGAACCTAAAGTTGCGTGGCTTTGATTTGCCAAAAAGTAGATTTCTCTTTGAGCTATATGATAGACACTATGAGGGTTCTCCGTGTTCAATAATGGGTTGAAGTTCAATTTGCTCTCAGAAGGTCGATTATCCTCATGAAGACTTGTTCATCATTTTTTCTACGCCTGCGTAATGCAGCACTCGGTTCATGTAGTCACTCTCCCTAACTTCATTTCTTCGTTAACGTGGTCGTCTCTATATCAATCAATCTTGTCGTCCCAGTTCAGGAACAATCTATAACATTTCTTTATATCCCACTTCAGTTTGGCTTTTTCTAAGCTATATGTTTTGTTTTTTTTTTATTCTGCTGCAACCTCATTTCCTGGATTTAAATTTATATAGGCTTTCAACTTGCGCGGATGTATTTTACTTGATGACCCTATACTCGTACCTTATCCACCAACAAAGGCAAGCTTTCATTCATTCATTCTATCACTCATTCATTCGTGCATTCATTTCTTCATTCATCAGATTACAGTCGATTACTGCGCATCGGCAAACGTAAGCTGCTCAATAGGGACTGAGGCATTGCTAAAAAAAGGTACATCGTCCTTTTTTTTTTTTGATGAACAAGGTTTGCCTTGTCCATCTGTCTGTCCAGTCCGCACATCCATTGGACCGTTCCGTTACGCTGAGGACGTTCCTTGTCATTATAGACAACATACCGAGTGGCGCGTAGTGCCGTAATGACAAGCACCCACATTACCAGAGTGTTGCCAATAGCAAGACTTCTGTTGAACCGCTTGCCCCAAGATTTGAAAGCGTGTCAGTTCATCGCAGTCATCAACGCGCGGTCGTACAGCGGTTCTTGCAAGAAATAGGTACAAGGCTCCGCGCTGCACACAGACTGAGAGTTTTAGCGTCAGTGCCTGAGAGAGAGAGATAAAAGCGAAGGAAAGGCAGGGAGGTTAACGAGGTTGCAGCCGGTTTACTACCCTACACGGGGGGAGGGAGAAGGGGAGAGTATTTCGGAAGCCGGAAGGAGCATGATTGCAGTAGAAAAGCATTACAATACGCACAATGCACAAAAATAGTGGCGGAGAATAGTGGACACACGGCACCCGACCTTTGCTATATTACCTTTCGGTTCTTGCCGGTGGTTTTCTTTAGATTGTTTTAGCTTTGACATTGGTTTATTAATAACACTCTGATCGTGCCCTCAACCAGTCATGTTGAGGGCCGTCATACAGTTACTTCCAAAAATTACTGTAGTCGGATACAACTTCAGAAGTCCGGAGAGGCCCCGCTCTGACGACCGAAGCGCGGTAACCGATCGCCTCCGCGGCTAAAGTATTCCCTCTCGTGCGTTTGGCGACATGCTACGAAGGCGGAGTCACCGGTCGTCCTGCTCGTGACGTCAGTCTAGAGTGCGCGCCCATTGGTGCAGGCTTGTGTGCATCCGCCTTTGAGGAGGAAATGATGCGGACTTGTAAAGTTGTATTTGATTATAGAGTAGGCAATAACGCTATTATGTGTGGGTGCTTCAAGTATGGTAATTGAGCCAGCACAAGAATGGTAATTAGTGCATGGACTCGACTAGACTTTTTATATCCGAAGTTGGGTAATTGACACTCAGCTAAACTCGTTCCTTTTCATATGAAATGGCTTTGTGGCAGTAAGTTTGACTTTCCTCAGCAAAAAGTTGCGTTACAAGTGCAAAAAGGCCCAGCTTTTCCGCATGCCCTCGGGGTGTTTCCGTCTTGCGTTTTAGCAACGTTCAGCATCTTCGAAATTTGACCGAATTTAAGACAATCAGCAGATTGTCTTAAACCAACATCAGTCAAATCCTTCCACGACACGTCACTCCCGTTGTATCATCGTGATCGCATAGGAATTTGCTCTTGTAGTCTCAGTATGAAACACTGTGTGAATACCTGAGAGATCAGGCACATTGTTGCCCAGGCAACGTATTCGTTGACGCAACATTCCGGGAGTATCAAGCTGTGAGAAATGGTATCGGCATTCCTCATTGTATCCTATAAGCTGAACTGTACCGTTGAATATTTCTAAAGGCGCGGTTCCATCAAACAATAGTTCACCTAGAAGACACGTCCGACGATGGGAGATTAAGGGAAGGTGAGAACACCTTATCTTCATTAATTGTCTGACGCTGCGAATTTGTAAAACAGCACGCAGGTTGGAGAAAAGGGGTTTTCGAAAGAATGCAGGAAGAAACAAAATTTTGATACTTGGCAATTACATTTAAAAATCGCAACAGCGCTCGAAGATATCTGTGCAATATTCGCCGTTGCTTATTATGGGGTACTCGTGTTATCTTTCTGGCGCGACATACGTGAACCAACTTTTTAATTAATGAACTTCGACGGACTGCAATTGTGAAGAAGAAGAAGACGCATTGCCTGAACATTCTTCTAAGCAGGCAATATAAACAGTGCCTGGTGGAATCAAAATAAATAACGCCTAGGAACCACGAAGCGCGCTATTTTTTTTTCTTCTGCTTGCCTTGACACTTCTAAGCCTGATTAATGCATCGGGTTCCTCGTTAACACTTCATCCTGTAACTTCCGATGGCAGGTGTCATTCTTCAAACTTATTCGGTGCCCCTGACGGCACTAGGCAATTAATGTTCTCCTAAATTAGAAGTGAGGCAGACCCCGATTCTTCCACCTAATATATTGCGAGGGGAGGCTGGACCACTCGAACGCAGTAAATTTTATTGCGTATTCAAAGGTCTGCCCTAGAGATGAAGCTGCCTGGAATAAGGCGAACAAAACGAATCAACCTCAATGGAGACCTGCACCATTTTTCACTAATTCTCTGACGCAGTCGACCGTCAAGGCACCAATAATAGAGAGACGCGCTTAATTCTGCTGTCTCTCCTTTGATTTTCTGACGTTATTATTTTGACTGCTTTTGCTTTTCAAGGGACGAGTGTTACTGACGCATATAAAATGGTACGTCTTCTTTTTTATTTAAATAAAAAATAAATTAAGGAGTTATTGTCGTCACTGCTTGGCGATGGCTACCCCGTTCCAGTTGGTTGTTAGGATAGAAAAAAGTTAAGAAACAAAAATTACACATATACATATATTCAGTTCTACATTTCGTAAGTACAAAAGTTCTCGCTTGAATAGAGCACTCATAAAAATGCACTGCACACTTTCAATGTAGTCCGCTGAATATTCATCCCAAATATTAGTGTGTTCAAAAAAACTTTGAAGCACCTTAATTGCTTTGCGATTTATCCGAGATGGCCATGGGCCTAGAATTTTCGCCAACAAGAACGTTCGCTCCGAGTCGAACGAGTGGAGTTCCTGATCAAGTTCGCGTCTATGTGTCATGTGCTTGAGACGGTCAAGTAACAGATGATCCACATCCTCGTCGTTGTGGCCGCATGAACATGATGACGATGGCGCACGCTGAATCTCTAATAAAAAACGCCAGGCCTGCGCGGAAAGCGCAGCACAGTCACAGCGAAAGCTGGAAGAGCGGCTTTTCTAGATCCCGTTATAAACTCTCTTGTGGCTACTAATACAAGTACATTAGCAACGTACCCACTACGCCACAGATCATAATTTTTGGGAAGTTGGGAAGCACCCACCACGACATTATTCGTTATTTTGAGGAGAAGCGAGGCACCACCTGTAAGCCATTATGTGCACTTTGTTATTGCGGTGGTTGATGACGATGAAGAATTATGGCTGAGCCCTTTGTAATAGGTTGAATGCTTTAAACGACCCACTAGTTACGTAATTCATATTGTGTGACGGCCCGTCGTTATTTAACTGTCCCACCACGCTTTATAACATACGTTAACCAGAGAAACGGAGAGCGAGAGAGAGAAGGAATTAACTTTATTGAGAGCCTGAGGAAATGGATCATGGGAGCCTTATGGGCTTCCTTGGCAACCAATAGAAGTGCACTTGCCAGGAACCCACTACGCTATAAATCATCATAATTTTTGTGAAGTAGGGAAGCAGCCACTATGCAATTTTTCGTCATTCTGCGGAGAACCGTGGTACACTCTAAACACCTGTAAGGCATTATGTACACTTTGTTGATGCTGTGGCTGATGACGATGAAGAATTATCCTAGAGGCCTTTGTAATGGGTTGGAAGCACTCAACAACCCACTCGTTGTGCAATTTTCATTGTGTGACGCCCGGTTACAGAATTCGCGTTTGTGTGACGCCTGGTTATTTTACTCTTCTACCACACAACATTACACATGTTAATGTGGTTCCTTCCCGACGTGAAGCCTGTGTGGGGTCTTTTTGCAACGCAGTTTCAAGCACCGGCATAGCCCTGAGGTAGAAGAACACTGGGCTCCCACGCCAAGGGCCCAGGTTCGAACCTCGTTCCATCCTGGTATTTTAAAAGACGATAGCCTTTCTTGGGAAACTTAAACGCAGAAATTTTCGTCTGTCTTTCTGTCTCTCTGTCTTTCTGTTTGTCGGCACGTCACTCGATTCAGCCACCCGGCCAAAGTTGAACCACTTGCCCAAGGGCCATACACCCTGAACGGATGACTAGGTTCATACTTGTGTACATTGTTGATCAAAAAGCAAACATTACGCATATCTGAGGCGCAACATCACTAGGCAAGTATTAGGTGCTGTGTTCCTTTAATAGAAAATACATAGATACGTAATTCTAGAGATCCTAGTTTCTTAAGCTGCGCTGAAAATGCGACTGCGCTGACACTTGTCTTCTTCCGTGCCCTCTGCACGAGCTCATTGTTGTGTTTCGGTTTCGGTTCCGTATTGCACTGTATGAATGCCATGGGGTGCCGCTCTGGCATTCCTCTTTTACCCAGGTGACATGTAAATAAAAGAGTGTGTGGAGAGTACTCGTTGAGTGCGAACGTTTCTTCTGCTTCGGCGCTTCGCGCCAAACCGCGTGTTCGGGCTGGCTGGCGTCCCCACCGGTCGCGTTGGTCACCGCCGGTCTTCGCCTGCTGCTGCGCCGAGACTACCAGCCCGCAACACAGCACTCATGTTTCCCGACGTATTGCCAGATGGCGTCCATATCTCACGCAGCGCCTCTTCTATCGTCTTTAGACGACAATTGCAGCGAAGCACGCAGATACGCGGCCAATTTTTTTCTTATTTCCTTTTTTTTTATTTCGTACGATAGTGGTTACGGACACCGGCGGCGGCGGACAACTACGGCGCCAAAAACAGCCGTTGAAATGATCTCATAACAGCTTTCGCTGTAAAAGTGCTTTGTTTAAGCAGTTCCGAATCATAAGCGATGCATGAGCAAGTGTGTCGATACGTCGTGCGAGCTGAGGGTCTAATTGGCACTCACGATTAGGGTCAACAGCGTACAAGATCGATTCTTTTGTGCTCTCTGAGAACCAGCTGGACAAACATAATTCACGTTCTAATCTTCGTAGTATTCATTGTACGTCTCATTGTGATATAGTAATGAGGCGGGTTTGTGTATAATGATGAGTGGCTTTTGCCAACTCATCTGCCGTTTCATTTCCCTTGATATCACAGTGACTCGGAACGCACTGAAATTCTACGTGATGTTCTGACTTTCTGGCTTCTGAAAGCTCTTTTAAGATAGCGTATGCTAAACGCATATATATTTTTCCTGAAGTGGCATTCTCCGCATACGTGAGACCCGCCTGAGAATTTGTGATTACGACCCACCTTCTTGGCGTCGTTGACAGATTAATAAAGCTGTAGGCTAGCAAAATGGCTACAAGCTCCGATGTTGTTGAAGAGGAAAGGTGATCCAGCCGACATGCATATTCTCCATCTAACTCCGGAATGATAAATGCTGATATCGCCGTCTCTTTGGTGACAGAGCCGTCAGTGTGCACGTGAGTGTAGCCTTGGTACCTGTCAAACAGGTAATGTGAGGCCAATTGCAGTGCGGCAATGGCTGGTACGTCATCTTTACTGCGAAGTCCTATTATTGACATTTCAGTAGTTTCTAGGTCCAACAAACAGGGTGGCTAGTTAACGTCACGTGGCCAACGTGTCGACGCAGGAAGTTGTAAAATGTACTTTGGTACACACGGTGTATTTGCGTTGCTGGACGGCTCTCAATTCGTGATATCATGGGACGTATTCCGCAATTATCTTCTGTTTTGCTTATCTCTGCAATTTATACAATTGCATTATTATGACACACTTGGCACTTGTCACACGCATTAAAGAGAAATTCTGAGATAAAACAAATGGCAACGCATTCTTGTGAAGAACCTCTCGAAGAGCATAAATGTATTGATTAGCGTTTCAAGAACCAAGCAGCTTTCCGCAAAAGGCTGCGTTTCTGGCTAAGTTCTGCCCCTACTACATCTAATGAGGGCCCCGTGCGGTTTATTGAGCTTTATTATTTTTATTATTATTATTCGCGTTCTGCTGATTCTCTTTATTATTGCCTGTTTTCATTTTCTTGCTTGATTGTTTAACCAAGCTTCCAACTCTTTACATTTCCGATTCATTTATGAAGCATAGCTGTCTCTTTTCCACATTAGAAATGGACAATAACGCGCTGCAGTTTCAATAAAACGTTCACAATATTTAAAATCTTCCGTTACTTCTTCGCCTTTACTTCTAACCACTTGCCCGATAACTTTTCTACGAGAGGGCCGGATTTGTGCAAGTGACATTGTCTAAGGCTGCACTATAAAGCGGCAAATTACAGTTTGTGAAGTTCAGTTAGTAAATATTAATACTAAAATTATTAAAAACACCCACAATTCAACGTATTGTGTGCAAAAAAACGTTATTTTAATTAGCGATGCTGGCCTTGCGTTATAGCGTCAAAAAAGCAGACGAAATAATATTGTGACTGTCCCTGTCACAATTCGCGCTTGAATTTTCTAAGATGTATATGTACCAACTTACTCCTTTTAATTTGTTTTCAGTAATTTATAATAATTATCGCGGACGGACGCACAGGTTCTTTTCTTTTATGTGTTCTATCATGTGATATAAATATAATCTCCCTTCAGTTTACAGTATGAAGCGCTCAAACGAGACAACAGGTTGAAGTAATAACGATGTAAGCGCTTAATTTACGTCGTCATACCAGCCCTCCCGGCTAACGACAATTTCCACATGTACTTTAAATGCGAAGCATTAAGCATTCCTTAGCGAACCTTGTGGAGATAGGTTTGCACTAGGCTTACCTACGAGTGCGACCGTGTAGGGACGCGACGTTCTCCACTGCCGCAGCGAACAAAGACGCTACGGCCGGGTTCGTCGATTCTCCGGCACGGCGCAGAAACCACGCACGAGGCAGGGTAACAACAACAACGGGTTTATTAACCCAAGATGCAGCACAGTACGACACTCACAGGCTTGCAGGCCGTAAGGGGAACTCCGCAAGACCGATCGAGTACGCTTGCCAGCGGCGCTAAGACTACCACACAAAGGGCAGCGGTCGAGCACCCGAACGAGAAGCCGCCTGCTAGAGCAGCGCGTCAACCTCTCGTGCTAGCCTGAGAGCATCTGACGCGGGCAAGCCCGCGCCAGACAGAAGCGAGCTCAAGGGGGAAGGGGGTTGTCACTGGCGGCCAATGAGGAACGGCGTTGCACAGTGACGTAAGCTAGCTTGGTGGCGTGAGCATGTCGAGGCATGCCCGGACGCGTGCCCGCGCGCCGGGAGGCTGACGCATGGCTTGCACCAGACAAAGAGGCCTGGCGCTGCCGCCGCGGTCGCCATACCGCCGATTAACGGCGGTTCCCGGCGCTCGAGCCGCGCGGGGCCAACACGCGCGCTAGCTGGGGAACGAGGCGCCAAAGGGAAGGGCGCGCTCGATTCCCACATTCCCCCCTCCTAAAGACCGAGGCCAGCCTGTGAAAGAGGCTGTCCGAGGCCAAGTGGCAAGGTCAGCTCAGCCGCAAGGGGGCTGGCCAACGGGGCAAAGTCCCACAGGGGGGGTGTCGTCTTCCCAAAGGTACAAGTCCATAGGTCGTCCATAACCACACAAAAGTTCCACCACAAGGGGAGAGCCCACCGCCGGGAAGAAGGTCCACAGCCCAGGAGGAACGGGGGCAAGACTGCCCAAGGGCGGGCAGCCAGCCCGCTTGAAGTTCGCCGGACTGGAGAGGTTGGCAGCCGGGAACGTACGAGGCGTGGCTGCCAGTTGCGTGCGGCAGCCCACTGGGACGGGGGCCACACAGGAACAGCAGGCAGCCAGGAACGGAGGCCGGAGCGACCACGCTCGGGCCTGGGCCAAAGCTTGAGTGGGCGGAATAGCCGCCGAGGGTGGCTGCCGAAGCTGCCAGGTGGGTAAGGCAGGATGGAGGTGGCCGCAGGGCAGAAGGCAGGCAGCAGGCCACAGCTGGGACGACCAGGGAACAGCAGGCCATCAGGCCTGGAACAGGCTGGTGGCAAGGTAGGCGCAGGGAGACGACAGGGCGATGCAGGAGTGGACAGAAATGCCCCCGGCATAGCCGGCTGCCGAAAAGGGGTGCCTGCCTGACCGTGCTGCCCAACAAAGGGGCGCTTGCCAGGTTATGGCTTGGACAACACGTCAGAGGGTATTTTCGGCCAAGAGGGCCTTCTACCACTTACAGACGTGTGCCGCCGCACCTTAGCGGTTATTCTCCATTCACTGTCATGGTATGGAATAAAGTCCAACTACCCGTCAGTGGGAGAAAGGTTGCTTAGGTGCGTTTCCGCAGGTTGTACCGATGGCGTGGCTTGGAGCCAGCCTTCTCACGGTTTTCCCGCGGTTCGGTGACCGCCTCCCCCCCTCCCAAGTCGTTGCTGCGGGCAACGAAAGGTTTGAGGTCGGAGACGTTAACTGGACCGCCGACTTGCCTCCCTTGGGAGTCAGCCAGCTTGTACACCAGAGGCGACACTTTGGTCTGCACTCGGTATGGGCCCAACCACTTGGCCGACAGGGAGGCCGAGATGCCTTTGGCGGCGTCACTCAAGACGTGATTGCGCCTGAGGACAAGATCGCCGACATCGTAGTGCACTTCCCGATGCGACCGGTCGTATTGGGCCTTCTGTCCAGCTCGCGCTTTTGCCAGGTTGGAACGCGCCAGGTCGAGGGCTGCGTCCATCCGTGAGCGCAGTTCCGCCGCGTAACCAGACGGGCCGGCTTTCGTGGCGGACGCCCCGCTGCCGCCCCGCAGAACACGGTCCATGGGGTTAGGCAGCTCTCTCCCGAAGTTGAGGAAAGCGGGCGTGTACCCGGTTGAACGGTTCACCGTGGACCGCAAGGAGAAGCCTATCTCGTTAAGACAGGCGTCCCAATCCCTGTGTTGCTGCGCAAAGGCTGTCAGCAAGGGCTTGAGGTTTCGGTTTATCCGCTCAGTCGGGTTGGCCTGTGGGTGATACGTGGTTGTTTTGCGGTGCTTAATGCCAAAGGCAGCACACGCTTCCACAAACACCTTGGCCGTGAAGTAGGACGCATTGTCCGTGATCAACTCCGCCGGAAAGCCAAAGCGGGTAAAGACCTCGGTCAACTTGTCCCAGATTGCGCGTGCCGTTAGCTTCCGAAGGGGAGACAGCTCGACCCACTTCGTGAAGTGATCTGTGACAGCCAGGAGAAAAACATGGCCTCTCCGGCTTCTTGGGAAAGGTCCCATAATGTCACAGGCCGCGACTTGCCAGGGCTGTTGGCTGTCGATCGGCTGCATGAGCCCCGGAGGCTTGCCACCACGAGGCTTCACGCATTGGCACACGCGGCATGAGCGGGCGTAGTGAAGAACATCACGCTTCATGCCCGGCCAGGTAGCAGAGTGGCACAACTTTTGAAAAGTCTTAAGGCCACTCGCATGTCCGGCCAACCGCGAGTCGTGGAAATAGCCGAGGGTGGCTTTCTTTAGACTGCGGGGTATCACCACCTTGAAAGACTCCTGGGGAGCTTCTTCAGATGGGACATAGCGCAGGAGAACGCCATCAGCATCAAGCAGATACGAATCCAGCGTGCCCGCAGCAATACCAGTCTGCGTCCGGCACTCGGCGCCGACAGCAATACCAGCTGTCCGTTTGCGCCCGGCGGCTTGACCGCCACGCTCCTCTTGGGAGCTCAGCTCTTTGAGCCCGTCAACAATTTGCTGACAAAACGGATCGTCCTGCTGTGCCTTAAGTAGGTCCTCTCTGCTGAAGACGATACCGGCGGACGTTACAGAGTCTACCAGGTATGCGTCCTCACCCGAGGCGGTCGACTCGAAAGTCACTGCGCCGTCGGGGTTCGCGCCTTTCGACCCATTGGAGCCAGGGGCCCCTGAGTCTACTCGGTGCGAGTGCTCTTGGGAGTGGTGGACATAAGTGTCAGACGCCAGAACGGGGGCACGCGACAAGGCGTCGGCCACGACGTTCGAACTCCCTTTCCGGTAGCGCACAACAAAGTTGTACCGCTGCAAGGTCAACGCCCAGCGCGCGAGGCGGCCCGAGGGCTCGCGCAAGCGCTTAAGCCAGGTGAGTGCCATGTGGTCCGTCTCCACCACGAATGGCACACCGTCGACGTAGCAGTCGAACTTCCGGAGAGCAAAGACTATAGCGAGACATTCCCGTTCAGTCACGCTGTAGTTGCGCTCGGCGGCGTTAAGTGACCGGCTCGCAAAGGCGACTGGCCGGAGGACGCCGTCGTGCTCCTGAAGCAGTACCGCTCCGAGACCCAGGTCGCTCGCGTCCGCTTGGACAACGAACTCCCTGTTGAGGTCGGGCAGCTTCAGATCGGCTGTGGCCACTAGAGCTTGAGATAGAGCCTTGAAGGCTCGCTCTTGCTCTGGCCCCCAGCTCCATCGTGCCGACTTTTTCAACAGTGCGGTCAAGGGCGCTTGGAGGTCCGCGCAATGTGGGATGAACTGTCGGTAGTAGTTCACCATGCCCAAAAAGCGCCTCAGGCCCTGAATGTTCGCCGGCGTCGGGTACTCCACAATGGCTCGTACCTTCTCCTCGCACGGCAGAACGCGACCGCTCTCGATGGTAAAGCCCAATAGTGAAATGCGAGTCTCAGCTATTTGAGCTTTCTTCGGGTTCAAGGTCAACCCGGCGGCACGCAACCTCTCGAGGACATCCTCCAAGTGGCGGAGGTGCTCCTCGAACGTTCGAGAGAAGATGACGATGTCGTCGAGGTACGCCATGGCGTGTTGCCATTTAGCGTCCCCGAGAACGCGGTCTATCAGTCTCTGGAACGTAGCTGCAGCTCCAGAACAGCCAAACGGCATGCGTGTAAACTCGTACAGACCTCTGTGAGAGGTGAACGCAGTTTTCTCCGCGTCAGCCGGCTCCATCTGAACCTGCAGGTAACCGCGGCTAGCATCCAAGGTGCTGAAGTAGCAGGCACCGCCTAGAGCAGCCACGATCGAGTCAACGTTAGGCATAGGATAAGCATCCTTCCTCGTGACCTCGTTCAGCCGGCGGTAGTCCACACAGAGCCGGTGAGAGCCGTCTCTTTTGGGGACCATTACCACCGGTGAACCCCAGGGACTGTTTGAGCGTTGGACAACTCCGGTCTCAATCAGCTCATCCAATGCCTGGTCAATTGCTTTCCTCTTTGCCGCACTGACGGGGCGAGGATTGCATTTCCACGGTTGTGCGTCGCCTGTGTCAATCCGGTGCCTCACCAGAGAGGTGCAACCCGGGCGTTCCGTGAACATGTCACTGAAACGTGTCAACAGCGACGACAGGCGTGCCTTCTCATGTGTCGACAAGCTGTCCGGCAAAGGCGGCAGCGAGCGATCCGAGCTGCTGCTTACCGGGGTGGTCACCGGCGCAGCCGAGACCTCGTCAACCACGGTAGCGCTATGCTCGAGAGAAAGCGGTAGGCACGGGCCGTTTTCCGCCGCGCCGGCCAAGGGGCCAGTCTTGGCGTCGGAGTGAGAGACGCGGGCCGAAGGAGCCACGCTTTGTCTCCTCTCCTCCTGCTCTCTCGTGGCGTCCGGCGACTTACGGGCAGCCGAGACCGCGGGAGGTGTAGCGAATGGCCGTAGGGCGCCGGAAGGGCCGTCCCTGTAGCCTCCGCTCGCGACGTCTATCACGATACCCGTGTGCGCGAGAAAGTCGCGACCAAGAATCACGGGCACGGAAAGACCCGGGAGATGCACGAAGCGCTGTCGGCGCGTGCGATTCTCCCAGCGCACAACCAACCGCGCAGCGCCGCACGAGGTGGCGGTACCGCTGGCGAGATGGAAGGCAGTGTCGCAAGCTCGAATGCGGACAGAGCGGTCGCGCAAATGAGCCATAACCTCTTCGCCGAACAGCGAGATCGAAGCCCCGCTATCCAGCAACGCCGCAAACTCTCGACCAGCGATCGTAAGGGCGATGAACGGCGCCGGCGTGGCTGGAAAGTCATGTCCAGCGCGACACGCCATCGGTGCCAGAGGTTGGGTTACACCCCCATGCTCTCGTACTGCTGTAGCCGCCGGCGAGGGGGAGCTCACCGACGGCTCACCCCGTTTCCCGACGGGCGAGCAGGCCCTTGCGTCGGGTGGGGCGCGTTGCATGATCGCGCGGTGTGGCCACGCTCATGACAACGGTAGCAGACGACGCCTTTTCCCCCATCAGTGAGGGATTTTGGCGACCCTTGAGAGCTAGGAGGCCTCCGTTCGCTAGCCGCAGGGGGGGCTCCGCGATCGGATCTCTTCTCGTGCGTTGGGGCACGGGGGTTCCGTTCTCGTTCGCCCTGCAGTGCAAAGGGGCACGCCCGGGCGTACGAGTACGGGTCGAGAGCGCGGTCCGAAACGTCCGGCGCGTCTCGTTGCTCTCTCACGGCCGAGGCCACCTCGTGATTAGGGGGATTACGGGGTGACGAGTCACCACCAGCCCACGCACAACGAGGCTCGAGAGAAGCGGACGGCGGCGGCGGCGGGCGGTAGGCTCTCGCCGCCAGTATGTCGCCCTGAATACGCTTCGCATCGGATGCCAGCTCGTTTAGGTCACGATAACGGGCGCTCCGAAGGTAAGCGGCGAAGGTTGGATGAGCCTGACGTATGACTCGCTCCACCTTCTCGGCGTCTGATGCCGTAGGATCGGCAAGGAGGTAGAGCTCCTGCAAAGCCCGGACGTACTCGAGAAGAGATTCGTCGGGATGCTGTGTGCGAAGCTCTAGCTCGCGACGCATGCGGCGCTCGTAGTCGGGAGGAAGGAATTCGCTACGGAAGAGCGCCCTAAACTCCTCCATCGAACGAGCTTGGTGGCCGACAAGTCGGTACCACCGCGCCGCTTGGGCTGTCAGCGATACAGGCAATACGCTACCGAGCATAACGCTGTCGCTCAGCCCCATCGCCCGCTGATAGCGGTGCAGCGCCTCGAGGTACTCTGTGGCACTCATGCGGTCCGAATAACCGCTGTACTCAGGCAGAGGTACCCTTAAGCTACTCGGTACGCTTGGCTGAGGGGACTCGGGGTCTCCCTTTACAGCACAAGGCTGCGAGCGCGCCGCTTCCAACAGGACGTTTAGGAGCTGCGCCGCAGTTGCGTGCAGCGGCGATTGCTCCGAGGCGGGCGCGGCCGTAACAGGTGCGCGCGCCTGTTCCCCAACATGCGCGTCCGACCGAAAAGGGCCAGTACACGGCATGGAGGAGGGTAGGGTTTGCGCTCCGACTGGTGCTTGAGGCCTCACGCGACTGGCAAACGGGTCGACAGCGGAGCACGGTGGCCCACGTCCGTCGAAAACGTCGCCTACGCGAGTCTCCGGCCAGCGAGCGTCGGTGAACGCGGCGACGTTGTCGTTTAAGCGAGCAGGCTCGCGAACGACACCGTCAACCCTTTGCGCTCGCGACCACGGCAGGTCAGGAAGCGCGTTCCCGCCAACACCTGAGTGCCCCCGGTAGGAAGGATCGGGTGCGGCGATTTGAGCTGTCAACCGTGCTGCTGACGGGGAAAGGCCAGCGAGCGGAGACTGCGCCCGGGACGGGCCCGTAAGCTCGTGAGTCTCGAACAGCTGATACAGCCCGTTACTGGCTTGCCTAGGACTGTGGTCCTCGTTCAAGCGGCTCGCATCACTGTAGGGGGCCCCGAAAAAGGGATCTCTCCCAGTGAACGAAAGCAGAGGGTCGCCGAGAGGGCCGTACCCCGTGCTGTCGCAGCCGTCCACCTCGAACGAGATCAAGTCCGTCGCCACAGGATCGAACAGGAACGAGCGCCTCGAGGGGGTCTGCTCTGAAGCCATGCCGAAACCAAGTTGGGCGCCAGTTATGTGGAGATAGGTTTGCACTAGGCTTACCTACGAGTGCGACCGTGTAGGGACGCGACGTTCTCCACTGCCGCAGCGAACAAAGACGCTACGGCCGGGTTCGTCGATTCTCCGGCACGGCGCAGAAACCACGCACGAGGCAGGGTAACAACAACAACGGGTTTATTACCCAAGATGCAGCACAGTACGACACTCACAGGCTTGCAGGCCGTAAGGGGAACTCCGCAAGACCGATCGAGTACGCTTGCCAGCGGCGCTAAGACTACCACACAAAGGGCAGCGGTCGAGCACCCGAACGAGAAGCCGCCTGCTAGAGCAGCGCGTCAACCTCTCGTGCTAGCCTGAGAGCATCTGACGCGGGCAAGCCCGCGCCAGACAGAAGCGAGCCAATACCCGGAAACACTGCCGCTCCGGCGTCCCAAAGAATTACGTCATGATGACGTCACCGACACCATCTTGAATAATTTGCTAGTTCGGCGGCCTTTTAAAAGGGGCCGTAACTGAAGGTGAAATTGGCGCTAGTGTTCATGGAGATTCAAAATTAAAGCAGCCAATGGCAGCCTGCCGCCGTGCCGGCAAAGCCGTGCACCCCGCGCCGGCCGCGGAGGCCGCGCGCGCGCCGCGACGCTAGCAACGCTAGTTTTGAATTCCTCGAAAGTTCCGTTGTAGCACGAAGCGAGTGCTGAGAGCGGGCACCAGGCTGGCCGTGCAGGGAGGCTATGCTTGGCGGACACCTGCAAGTCTCCCGTTGTGGTTAGCGGGTCATTGTTCGCTCTTGAGACTTATCGGAGTGGTCGTTATGTCAGCCGTGCTCCGTCGCCGCCATACAGGAGCCCGTCCTAGTCGCCGGCCTTGATATGAAGTTTCGTGATGTTCCGTTACATGAAGCGAGCTTTGGCCGGCGTGTGGAGTTTTCGTGGTGTTTGCGTGTTGTGCGCTCTTGCCGCCGTGGTGGTTAACGGCACGCACCATTCGTACATCATGAAACGGTGCACGGATACTTCAAGACCGGCCGAGTTCCGCAAGATTCTTCGAGGTTCCGAAAAACTAAAGGTGAGCATGCGGCTTGCGCACGCAGCCACACATTTACGAATTGCAGTTCGACAACACAGTTATTGTTTTTTTTAATTACGGCTGAATCGTGAAAAGCACGATGTTGCAGTTAATATCGCTGTTCCTAGAAGGAATGAAATGAAAGAACTTGAGACTCATAGTTTAACTTTTGCGTCTATGACAGAACTGCGTGATGGAAGTGCGTTATGCTTTTTTTGCCTGTTTATCACTCGCCATCGTTTAAATACGCGTTCCTGGAACTCAATAGGCAGTTTTAGAATAGCGTACGAAAAGCTTTG
>NC_051177.1:111574221-111635191 GCF_013339695.2 Rhipicephalus sanguineus
GAAAGAAAAATACAAGTTTGCAGTTGTGCCTGGCTCGGAAAGAAAAATGGCGAACACTGACCTTTGGAAAAAAACGTGTATGGTTTATTTTCAGAAGATTAAAGTAAATATTTTCCGAAAACTCAATACTTGCGCTCCATAGCAATAACGTACTCACCCAAGGTTACTTCCCAAATAAAACGTCCAGATTTCTCATTTGCATTACTGCAAACCAACGACATACGGGAGGCCGTACGTCGTTGGTTTCATTTGGCTGCTGTTCAACACTTGTTTAAATGATTTATTGAAGTTACGTGAAACACCATGTATACGCGTAACACTCCGAGATATCAGTAATATTATTTAATTGGATCTGGTTGGAAAGTACAGATAGATATTTTTTTGGCACCTTCTGCATCCTACCTCTTCGAACTTTCTGTAAAATTGGAAGCCATTGAAATTCTGTTGATATGTGTCATTTTAATAATAGTGAACAGCGTCTTTGTTTACAATCATAAGCCTTGAACGCATAATATGCAAGAAATGCACTCTCTTCAATTTCAACCTAGTAAAATCAACGTTTTGATAAAAATTGCAATGGACAAAGTAAAAAGCAGGATCATTTTATTCTTTTTTACTGGCATAGGCGCAGAAAATGTGCCTTGGTCAACAGTGTTGGGTTGACTCAGACACGCGAAAAGTATCTCCTCGCAGCTGCCACAATTTTTTCAAAGCGGCTTACAAATAAACGCGGTGAACGAGGTTCAAGCAATGACCGACATTTACACGTGTGACTATACCCAGTCTGTTTCTTGACTGATTGTTGCCTTTGTAGGGCTGACAACGAGGATGAAATCTAACGCACTTATTTCGTCCGCAACTATGCAACACAAGCTCTGACTTCGCCAGAAAAAAGCAACCTGCCGCTGCGGTGTTCCACGTTTATTTTACGCCATATAACCATTGCGAGTCTCCGCTGTTCCAATAAAGCACTCGCACGCTTCCCCAAAAGCCGCCAAAAGCTCACTTTCCGCTCACCATCTCTTGCTTCAAAAGAGCCCCTGGTACGTCGCATGGCCAGACGTAGTCGCTGGAGGGAATGAGTCTAACATGTTTCTGAGGCAGCGGGATGTCTGCAGAATCGTCTCTCGGAGGAACGCAGTCGGCTGTCGTACCTCCAGGCGAGTGCTTATCAGGAGCACAGTGTGTATACAGAATTCCTAAAGGGCAATACTCGATGAGGTCACTGAAGCATCTAAGATCTCGACCGAGACTCCGCGGTGGTCACGTCCATCTGAGACGTCATATTCCCAATGACGACATCCAATATGAAACTTTGAAACTAACGCCATCTGTCGTCACTCGTCGTCGCTTTGGGGTAAGCGCACAAATAAAGCGGATTGAGAATTTGGTGGCTCGCGGGGCTAAGTGGATAAAGGGTTAGGAAACCCTTTTTGGGTGCGCGCTCAGACTATCTGCAGCGGAACTGTCACCTCCACAGTCATTCCAAGTGCATCCTTGAAGGTTACACGTCGGCAGTCGTCAAAACAAATAAAACCTGCAGTGGTTGGCGCTTTTCAGTGTCATACATTGTTTGAAATCCTATTTTTATGCCTTCAACGTAGGGTATTATAGCAACGAGGGAAAAAAATGTAAACGCATTTGATTTAGAGAAGTCCTTACCGATAGAAGGTTAATAGCCAAGTTCGAAGAAAGATGCTGTAGTGGACAATTTCAAAAGTGCGACTGAAAGATTACGAGGGCAATTTTCACTAAATAAATATATAATTACCCTTCTGACGCATCCAAATTAATTGCCATGTGCTCTGCCCCCGCGACACTTGTTATTTTCGTCCGCTAAGAGAGACGGTGAATACACATAGAAAAATAATGGCAAAATTATAAAGAAAGAGAACAAAAAACACACAGCCTTCAGCCCACACCCGATGACTGTGGCATAAGGATGTTTGATTCACCAATGCCAAGCGTTTGTGAATGGCGCGCTGCAAATTTATATAGCCTCCGAAAACACCGACAAGTAACAATGTCACGAACAGCGCCTCTAGTGTTCATGTTTCTGCGTCTCTATTGCGCTGGGAGATGCTATGTGTTTTCCTACCAGCATAAGCTGTCACACTTAATACCGTCGCCACTCGACACTAGCCAACCAGCACATGAGTAGAGGCTGCAGTTCACTACTTCGCTGTAGCTAAACACGATTTGCTGTGCCCAAGAATTTAGATGGAGTTTCCGCTTCGCGCACAGTCTTAATCAGTTGTCGGTAAAGTGCTCGGAAACTAGAATAAAAAGGTGTAAGCCCATGGTTATATCTAGAACGTTGCGCGCGACTTGATTAAGAATGCCCAATCAACTTACTGACGCAGACAGTAGACGTCGCGCATAGGTAGCCGTTGCTTGAAAAGAGAAGTATGAGAAAAACCCGGAACCTCCAGGGAGCGACATTGTCTGTTGAAGTCAGCGAGCGACAGGCCAAATATAAACAAAGCAAAGCACGTCCAAGGCATTCTCAAGGCAGCCAAGCACAGTGTTGTTACTGTCACCAGGCATTGTTATCTAAGCTATACTTCCTTAAGCGTTAGGACTCTCGGGCTGACGTAATGCCTCATTGCCCAACGCTATCAGATTCACTTGCACTTGCTCAAAATCAAAGGAAAAAAGCCAGTGACGCCTAAAGTTCGTGGAAATTCTTGTCACGGGGAACTGTTCGTCTGCGATAAGCATGCACGATGCGGAATTCGCTCGGCGAATCCCAGAGTGTTTCGCCCAAAGTGCCGACACTTGACGTAACAAAATAAATAAGCAGTAATTTGCTATTCTAATGCAGAGGCTGTCTATTCTATCTTACAGGGTTTGAGTGCAGTGATTGAGACGAGGTGCTCTCTACAAGTGATTATATATATATATATATATATATATATATATATATATATATATATATATATATATATATATATATATATATATATATATATATATATATATATATATATATATATGAGCCCTGCTAGCCTAGCTGTGCACTCTGCATCCTTTCGCTGATTATATCAACATCAGCGACACCAGCAAGCAGAGCTGCTGATAAGTAAATGACGCGCGTCGATGTGGTACGGACCGTGCTTTATCCCGCGCCGAATAATTCAGCAATAGTTCTTCTCCCGTGGTTCAAATATTTTAAATACGTTTGCGCCCAGTCACTGAGGTAATGTTGGAAACTTGTACAGGCCGAAAATCAATAGAACAACATTTATAACTATCCATCACTTTGCAGGATGTCTTCGAAATAATGCGGAGAGATGAGTTCATATTCTGCCTAGGTACGTCAGTTATTTCTGACTTTACATTTATTTAAACAGCACTTCCTTTGCCTTGAAACAAGGCTCACTTTTCTGCCCATATAATGTAAACGACGAAAGCTGACGCATGAGACAAAGCCCCTTCGGATGCACGTTACACGACCTAAGCAAGAAGTAATTTTTATTTGACCCAATCCTTAAGCGCGTTTTTGGTGCGCACAGCGTTTTAAAGAGCGGTGTACCCACGAACTGTAAATGAATTTGTTGCTTAGTATTCGCTATAACTGAACTTTGCAACGCCCTGCCCATCTAATTACAATATCTTCCTCGATGCGTGAAAGAAACGCCATCTTCCATTGCGCGCACGAAATGTGTTGTTCGAGCGTTAGACGAATTGAACGCATTATTCGATACGCCGAGCCGCTTTAAATGTGCCCATATCTCATTTGTCGAGGATTCCAGATTTCCCGATCGAGGAGTGCTGCGACGACTGACTGATTATAGAGGCAATTCAAAGCGCGGCCTGGGCGGACGCTATTAGAAACTGCGGCAATTTCCTCTGAAGGCGGCGCCCTAATTAAGCACATACGGGGCTTTCGCGTATGCTGCCTGTGTGCACACGATGTCGCAAAGGAGACAAGTTGGGTTCGGCTGCCACGACGTTTCTTCGTCATATAATGCCGCGCCTTCCAGTACCGCCAATCCTGCAAAAACTCGGTAATTGAGCTGCTGAGTTCCTAATGCATAAAAATATCGTAGTGTTCATCAGTACCCGGTCGCAGCTCTCTTTCGGTGGCTCAGTCAGGCCATGCCGACAGATCTTATGTGTCTGCATGAGACATAAACGAAGTTGGACGACAGACATGTGCTAGAAATCGTGAGTTCGTTTATACTGGTAATAAGATATTAGTTGACTATGCTTCAAGCGCGTAAACATTTCTATGCCGTGTGAACAATAAAACAATCTCTCTGGCTGTCCGTCTGTCACGCAAGACGATCACAGTTATAAATTAATCAATGTATAAGTTTTTTGTTTGCTGTGCTCATTTAAAAACAATATGCAGAGACGACATGGAAGATGGTACATATTAAAAAAAGTTCGACGTTATGAAAACTTGAGGTCAATCACTCGTTTCGATGGTCGGAGATGTGTCTTCTATTGGGCCTTTAGAAACAATGTCGAACGCTAGAAAGAAGATGAAAGACGCCATGCCGATTCCGCCAGACAGCAACGTTTCAGAGAAGACCGCAACGGTATAGTTTCTTACAATAAATTTTCACGCTTAGCATCTCTTAGACAGCTCACGAAGCAGATTCTGTATGGATTTTTTATGCATAAGCTTTTGTGTGCTAACTTAACCAGAAACTTAACCGTGTGTCTTGTGTTCCTTACTGTGTTGTCGTCTTGCGCTGTGAAATATGGAAGTTAACCAGAAAAGTGTGTTAGGTATTTGTACAAGGTGAACTGTCATCTCCATCTTAATATGTCCACTGCACTGGTCCGAAGAATGCGACTGTAGTTCTTTTGTCAGTTCTGATACATTATACAAGGCTTTAAGTTTGTTTCTTTATTCCTTGGTAGTAAATCCTTCCTAGGTGAAATGCTTAAGTTTTGTCTGTTGTACGCTGCTTGTCACGCTATTATAATATCATGCTGAAAATTGTTGCGTTCACTCTTCATGATTATACTAGTCAGTGTTTTTAATCTAAGTCGGTCATGGACGGAACTAACCACTCCAGATCAAGTGTTCTTTTTAGGCTCCTTCACATTGATCCATATCTCAGCAGAAGGCTGCCTCTTTGATCCCATAGCTTCTTCTATGCAAGCCATGTTCAACAGTAGTCATAATATACGCATGGACCAAAGTACGCTGGTAGTGGAAGGAGTCTGTTCTAGAACGAGAATAGAGCTTGTTTCGACCAACGGAAGACATCTTAAAGGGACACTAAAGAGACACAATGAATTCGTTTAGATTGATAAAGTGTGCTCGGAGAACTCTTGTGTAGTTTATTTCACCACCATAGGTTTATTATTAGAGGAGAAAACCAAGTTCAAAGTTTCATATTTAAATGTCGCGCCGAACTTTGTAATTCGTGACGTAAAAGGTTTCAAAGAGCATTTAACGTATCTTGGCGCCACTGGCTCGACGAAATTTCCACAAACTCGTTATGTCAAGTCTCTGGCCCACAGAGGACAATGTACTTCCATTTAACCGATTATGAACTACGTAGGCCCAAGCAGGCGCCGTCAAAAATATGTGACGTCACGGCAAATGGTGCGGGAATTCCAAGGTGGCGTCGCCACCTGTATTTTTTTCTTTTTTGCGCGTTTTCTCGCTTATTAAGCGTCTTCTCGCAGCAAGCGTGGTGTTTTTGATATCGTGGAAGACTACCTTACTAATGCGAGAAAAATCGTTTTGCTCTTTAGTGTCCCTTTAAGCTCGGCGGTCAGTGCCGGGTGAAATTCATTACAAGTGACTAGAAATAAGATTCGTTTAAACGTGGTATGAACTGACGCGATCGATAACAACTTTTAAACAACTAAAGGATTGTTTGCACCGCGATTCAAACATTTACGACTTTGGTGCATGAGTAGCATGCACTAGCCTAAGCGTGTCCGGAGACGGAAAGCAATCCGATGGCAAATGACTGGTAGGCTTTCTTGCATATTTATAAGCGTTGATTGTTACTATATTTGATGCACCATATAAGTTAGGCAGTTCCACGGAGTAAGGCAAGAAGGAAGCGACGAAGACAGGGCTGCAAATATTTGGTTCGAAGTTACTTGACTTGAGTTGGCTTCGGGAATTAGATTTCGTAGCGTTTCTCATTCCCGTTGTACCGTCTGGAGGCAAACAGGCAGAATTTCAATTTCCGTCAAAGACATTTCTTCACGGCTGTATTGGGGGCTGATATCGTAGTTATGGACATTTTGATAAGCCTTTATTATAACAACTTCGTTTTTTACTTGAACAAAGCAACGAAACCAATATCGACAAACTTCAATAGGTTGACCGTCTTTCAACCTATAACCTAGTAAGCAGCAGACTTTCACTGCGAGCTCTGCCCTCTTTGAAAGCACAACTTCTTTACCCGTAAGAGTTGCTTGCTGTGATTTTCGAAATGCGCGTGTGCAAGTATAACTCATTACTCTCAAAGACAGCAGCGTTATTGCCGTCGTGTCCACCTCTATACTTACGGTAGAGGTAGGCGTACGCCATGTGTTTCTGTCAGTAGGATTGGTAATAATGCCGCGTATGCGCATTATTTACATTTCGAGTTCATTACCGCCCATCCCCCCTACACACTACAAATGCTTATGTCCTTCAAAGGTGACATCAAAATTTGAAACGCACTGCTGCAGTGCCGCTATACTGTACTATATATGATAATAAGCTCACGCGTCCATGGCTGCCGCACAACTTGTTCGGATGTTTGAGTGCGTTCAACTTAGAGTATAGCGTTGTTTGAAGGAACTTTATGACCATGTTTCTTATTAGAAATCCCTAAGTTCAAGCACTGAACTTTCTCTGAACAGTATACCTTGTTCAGTAAGCACTGAACAGTGTACCTTGTTCAGCGTGGACGTAGACAGAGAACACGCAATTTTAGGGGCGTAGCTCCTCTTAGTCTAACCTTGTCACGTCTCCGTTGTCCGGCGTAAACGGATCTCCCGTATGATGCAATAGATGGCGCTGTCTCATAGAAGTACATACAAACTGCATTTCAGGGACGATATTCTAGATGGCGCTGTACACAATCTGTGTCGTCATCACCATTTCTCGTCTCATTTCCTAGATGGCGTTGGTCCAATAGAATTGTGTGCAATATGGCGCTTGTGTGAATCGACACTAGATGGCGCTGGAAGTGCCGCTGCTCTCCGATTGGCTGCTGCGAGGGCTGCGCGGGGAGCGAGAGCCTCTCTCATTCTCCTGGATCGTCGCCGTACGTGTCTGATCGTTGGCGAGGCATGGACGATGCGCAGCGGCGAGCGCTCGCTTGGCCGCAGCCAGGCGGATCCCGTGACGGTGCGCGCCAAGGACGCCGCTGCTAAACGGGCTCAACGAGAAGCGAATCCCGAGACCATGATTGCTTCAGGAGCTTCGCCCAAGCTCTTCATCATTCACCCGTGGATACGCTGTAATTTTTTTAAAGAACCCTGCGACACTTTTCTAAGTATTCATGGAATGGTTTCACTAAAAGTGCCTATTGCCTTACGAATCGACCACCGCAAATTTTTTTAGAATCCGTTCAGTTCGAGCGGAGTTGCAAAAGTTTGTCGCGCGCGGAAATTGCTTTCTCTCTTCTCTCGTCCCGACGAAAACGCTGGAAGTCAAGACCCGCAACCTACGAGGCCTTGACTACCGTCCCGGTCGACCGCCTGACTTAATGCGCTGGACGCACGGGCCTTTGGATCGACCGCTCCTGGCCTTTATCCGCGAAACTGAAGTCTTTCTTTTTTTTAACTTATGCCGTAGGGCATACTGGCGCCAATAAAAAAAGCAGGGAGGGATAGCACGGGGGGAAAAGGTACGTCAAGCGCGCCTCGTGACGTTGACTACTTTTTATTTATTTTTATTGTGATAGCAATTATATGGACAGTCTCGGCTGGATTTCGCCGTCGCCGCCGTCATGCACCGTATACGTATGCGTATATATATATATATATATATATATATATATATATATATATATATATATATATATATATATATATATATATATATATATATAAGCCCCCAAGAAAAAATTCAGAAAAATGCTTCCGAAGCGCGGAATCTAACCAGGGTCCTCTTGCTCCACAGCGAGTGGCGCTAACCACTACGCCACGAAACGCAGATTATCCACGTAGCTAATGGCGAGCGTTATATACACACCCTTTACAGCTGTACTGACTCAGAGACGGCAGGCGATAATCAGCGTTTCTTCATTACCAGCGAGATGGCACTAGGAGCGCGACGGGCGCATTTAAAAGTCGTCGGCGAGCTAGCTCGCTTCCGCGCTCACGCCACGGAGCGTACGAAAGTTACTCGAGCTCAAGGGACGCCGCTAAACGAACAAACAGAAGGTGAGCGCGAACTATAAAGTGTCACAGCTCGACACTTGAAGCACGCTTGTTTCCTTCGCTGCTTCGACCCCCTTTGCAGCAGGAGCGCTGTTCAAACTGAGAGTATCCATTGGCGAGCCTCGCTTCGTATAGCATTAATTTCTTGCTCGCATTCATTGCTTCGTTCTTGCGGCGATACTGTGACTTTTTTTCATCGAAACTGCGTCTTACTTTCTAAGCGATTCTAAGCATTCGTCACTCTGCGGAGAAGTTAGGTACCAGCTACACATCTGTAAGGCATTATGCACACTTTGTTGGTGCGACGACTGATGACGATGAAGAATTGTGACTGCACCCTTTGAAATGTGTTGGAACCTCTTAGGATGGCTCTGAGGCAGAATAGTGGGCTCCCGTGCAGAGAGATCAGGTTCGAACCCCGTTTCATCGTGGGTATTCTTTCTTATTTTGTTTTGCTTTATTATTTGGCGCGATAGTGGTAACAGACACCGGCGGCGGCGGCGGACAACTACGGCACCGAAAACGGCCGCAGTTGTGATCTCATAACAGCTTTCGCTGTAACTATTCGCCTTTAATCGCCTTTAACTATTCGTCACTTATTCGGTTTCCCTTATTGCCCACATGACTTCTAAAACGTGGCGCCGTCTTGTTTTTCATCACAAAGTGTGGTTCAGGAAAAGTACAAGAGGAATAGCTGCCTTGGAACTCGGAGACCCCAAGGCTGTTTTACATTTCCTTATGTTATAATAACGCTTAGGGCAGCGGTTGAAGTATTGACAGGAACCATATAAAAGTCAAATTATTCACGTCTGGCGTTAAGTTTGTTTCTTGACTTTGCCATTTAAGTACCGTTTTTCACCTTCAGGGGTCCTGCTAGACATAACCACAATATTGACATGCGTAGCACTTATTCTGATTCTAATGAAATGGTACTTCGTTCTTCTGAACACAGACTTTTAAAAAAAATCTCCTTTCTAATGCCCTCTCGACGCAAAGACAAAAGTGTACAGGTGTACTATGAGAGAGTGTGGGTGTACAAAAGAGGTGAATCAAGTTTCTGCTTTTCTAAAGCGAAATACCGTCCCTGTACTGTACTCGAAAAAACATTGCTTCCAACTGGGAATTCTCATTCGCATTTAGAGCTCTGGCCGCTTCTGGAAGTTCATTTCAAGTTCCTCGCGGCAGCAATCTGTTCGCGCTTTTTGACTGACACAAAGCACGTCGAGACCTGAAATCTCATTCTGTGTGACGTACCGTCTGTTTCAATGATTGCTCAACCTATTCACGTCCGCCGGCAGTATGCTTGTGTTTTCTTCATTTATTTAAATGAGAATGCCCCGAGGACACGTACGTTTGCTGCTAGACGTCATTGTGGCTGAGATCAATATAGTTCTAAAAGATACCGATAGTTGAGAAGAGTACTATACAGTCTTCTAAAGAATCTGTCTTACGGTGCCAAGACAATGGGCTGCTCTTGTTCAAGGGACTCAATACAGCAGAGGCGTCACCGTTGCCTCAAGGCGCACTTTTGTCAAGAGCACAATGGTAAGATATTCGGAAAGGTAGCAAGATACAAGAAATCACATCAGGATGAGATAGATTCGAGGCGACGTAAATTTCGCTCACGCCCTGCACTGTCACTCCTGAGATAAATTTTGGCGCGTCGTAAGCGCAATCGTTCAGTTCGCAACAAAAATAGAAATACTTGGTTGCTTTATACTGCGCCGCATTAGAGCTGGCCTAACAGTCATTTTGATGCCGCATTGCTACTTATAGTTATTTCTGAAAGCCACAAATTCTAATCCATTGCCTTGGAATACTGTACTGTTCTTTTTTTTTTTTTGTCATAATGCGCGCATCAGCGCGACGCGTCTTGTTCTGGTACGGGAATTTTTCGCCTCGTGCACGCATCATACAGAATGGCCGTCAAAGTAATAAAAAACATATTCTAAGCTTTGTGGTGAGTTAGTAGGTAGATGAACACATTTCACTAAAGTGATAGATTACTGCAACAACCTTTCGAGCAAATTGTTATTCGGTCGTCTTTACCATTTCAAGTTATTGCCACGCGGTTGTCAAGTGGTCAGATATGTACATATCACTACAAACACTGGATTCATTCAGTTGTCTACTCCGAAACCAATCGATCTGTCAGCATGCTGTCAATATATTGGCTGTATTGCTTTAGGATTGTTTAGAGCATTAAGATTATCGAACAATTTTTTAGATGAGAAGCAGCTTAGGGCGGGGCCTTTGTCCATCCATCACTCCCGCGGCGTCCACACCATCACTACGCATGCGCGTCGCCTCCCCCTCTCTCTCCTCTCCTACGCGACCTCCTCTCGCGCGCCTCATTCTCTCCTGCACGACGCCGTGATGAGCGCCAGCGTCAACGCCGCCGCCATTGTCAGCGTTAGCGCCAGCACAAGCACGCCGCGGGAGGCGTCCACACCCCCACTGCGCATGCGCGTCTCCTCCCCCTCTCTCTCCTCTCCTACGCCCCCCCCCCCCTCTCGCGCGCCTGTCGACCGCGTTCCCCGCTCGCCCTGTGAGAATTAACGGTCAAGCTAGAGAGAAGGCACGACGCGCGTAGCGTTCCTCGTCGCGTTCCACGACGCTTTGAATGGATGGACGCAGCTGACGGCGCGGGACTTCTTTCCATCTTAAGAACCTGGCGAGCCACCTCATAAAAAAAGAATACACCATCTCCCGCTCAAGCGAACCACCTCCCCGCTGCTTCGCATCCACCCATGGTTCCCTTTAGCGGGAGATGGTGTAATTTTTTTCTGTGCAAGTATTACTGAGCGCTACATATGCTTCTGGCTTGCTGCAATTTCACCGGCAGGCCTTGTGAGAAAATTGTTTAAACTATGAGGATGTCCATTACACAAACTGACATTGGGCTACCGTTTACGAATTCCAAGTTCCAACGTAGGCTTTTGCCCGTAACTGCCGCACTGCAAGTGACACATGGGTTTTGTACAGTCAGTGGTTCTATCCCGTGAATGCATTGAACATCACCTACAGCGTCGTCTATTCTGAAAATCCGTCTTCTGTCCACAAAACGTGCCCTCTCGACAAAGTAATTCCTGAGAGCATACCTCACAAAGGGCAAAGGATTCGCGAGTAGCACAAGCTGCAATTGTTATGTGCGACAGTCCTATTAGAATAGGTAGCCATGTGCCAAAACCATTCTGCCGAGTCGTCCGACGGTTGGCTCCAGTTTCGAAAGAGTGTCTCTGTTTCCAAGTTAGTATGCCAGGCAGTCACCGTCAGGGCTGCAGTGTGTGACAGCCTTCATACGCACATATGAGCTTTGTTAAGAGCCCTTGAGAGCCTGTGTGTGTGCGTCCGTATATGAAGGGTTCCTACTGTGGTAAAGGCGGGTGATTGCCCGGCGGTGTGTGCTCGCATAGAGCTGCGACTCTGCTTCGCCAATTCCAGCCTCACATTTCAACTTTCATCAGACACACTTGCTTCTTTCTCTCGCTCTAGACGGGCGCGTGGCTTATAAATGAGACAAACTCTAGACCGCTATTGCTGTCACATCTTGCCTCAAGATTACTGTTGGGATTCCTCTCTGCGATTGGAGTCCGGTGCTCTGTGTGTCTGTTTGCACAAAGGATATGAAAGCCCCGAATCCAGTATCATCCCGACAGTCGAGGCTGCTTGTATGCGCTCCTGAGCGGGTAAATATCGTGGGAGCGCAGAGGTTGCTCGCCAAGCTGAAATGGAAGTCTATCAGCCACCCACACTGTATTTCGGCGTTAGGCCACCTGTCATTCCGAAAGCATTCGCCTCCCACGTCGCAGTTCTCCAAAAGAGCGTGGCTGACTATTACTGTAACCTTGCGGCCTGGAATGTAGATAGTCCTTTACGTCAGGCCTTCTTCATGCCCCTCCATATTGAATTCAAATGTGATTGGCTAAGCCTATGCTGGCTATACTATTACGCGAAACTCCTGCTAACTTTGTTCCTAAAGCGCTTTCTTTTCTTGGCTTGCGTGAAATAACATGCTGAATGCATGGCTTATAACATCAAATTTCAGGCATATTACATCCCTGCGGTATTGCCTTTAAGATGGAAAAACTGCGTTTTGATTCATTCAGCACATGAAAACCTGTATAAATGTGCCTTCCCACAGGGGTAGTAAGCTTTCTTCTGATAGTGCATATACCACAGTCCGATACCACAGTTTCTCATGCAGCTTACTCACAGAAAAACGTCGCTAAGTAAATTTTACGAGAGATGGGCAGCACGCAAGGAATTGAGAAAGCATCTTCGAACAGCGCTTTCATTTCTGCAACTTCTCAATAGATTCATTCACCCTTACAGACGCCTGTGTTGTATTAGGCTACCTATGTACAGTCGCGTTCAATATGACTTGCAACACGGGAGCGCGTGGCCTCGCGAGTTCAAAGCCTGCTCATGCATTCCGCTAGCCCTTATTTCAATAACTAAACGCTCTTCTCGCACTCCAAGCAAGCAAACAAGCAATAAACAATGATTCCAAATAAGCAAATATTATTTAGCTGCTGAAATAAAAACAAGTTGAGGCCATGCGCAATCTTTGAACTCATGATGCCACGCGTTCCCGTGTTGCAAATCATACTGAGCGCGACCGTACAATGTAACGACAGCTGTCGTCCTGATGAATAAAGTGCGTACACATAACGTTTACTATAGGATAGGAAATCACCATTTTTGCTAAATAAGTGAACCGCGTACTACTTAATTAACGTTAGAAGAACGCTCACAGAGCAAAAACTATGAGTCTGTGTCGTAATCGCGATTTCAGACGTGATCATAAAAGCAACTCATCCCTTTAGATCCCATTCGCTGGTTTTATTTTTTGTTTGCAAGTGCGTCTGTACCAATTGTTTCGTAAAGTACTATGCACTGATTTGCTTTGTTTTCCCCATCGGCCCATTTTCCTCTCATGTGTGTATATATTACCTCGCGTGTTTTATTTTGATGAATTCGTGTTTCACCCGCAAAGACTGTAAGCGACGCTCGGTGCAGGCCGCGCAGTGAGATACTTCGCGACATCTTGAGATCATTCTGTTCAGATTGCGCATAGGACGCGAATAGTCTAGGGTTTATGCCGCCACCAGCGACAAGGCTGGAATCTTCGATGGGACGTGTATAAAAGCCTACGCGCTGCACCGCTTAGATTACTCGACGGCCGACAACTCTTCACGCAGCTATCAGATTCGTGTGAATCGCTCGCACGTTGTCTGTTCATTTTTCGGGCACAGGTTCGCTGAAATAAAAAGTTAAGTTTGAACAAGCCGACTGCTTCCTTCGTCAACGTCACGACCGCGTAACAATATATACAGTTCTATACCATGGCCCGAATTAGAAATATATTTGTCCGGTGTATTCACACTTAAAACTTCTGCAATGATATCTGTGTTCCTACAGTATCCTATAATTGTTATGTACAATGCATCAATATATCCCTAATATCGTTGGAGTAAACGTTCCATGGTTACCTACGAGCTTAGGTAGGGGGAATAAGTAGAGCTCGCTTAGGCTCACTCACAAATAATATTTTGCCTATGGCTCATGGAGACTCAAACATCACCAATATGCCGCTCAGGTGGTCTCGCTGATGTTTAAGAGTCAATAATCTTCTGTTTGTTTGTATTCGTTCATACGCGTAGTCGTGAGTTGGCTTCAACCTGAGCGAGTAGATTCAATAGTCACAATTTAAACCAATGCCTAACAGACGCAGGTGAGCGTCTGGGTCATTAACTCTTGGTGTTTCCTACACTCTAAGAATAAAAGAGCCCCTTGAAACTTTTGTGAGTCATTACTCGCCACGTATATGACTCTCTTTAAAGAGACACGTTAACTCTGTTCTGCACTCTTAAAAAAAATGGAGTGACCCTCTCTCCTTTAAGGGAGAAACGGCGATGTCCCCAATGTTCGTCTTCAAATGGAGAAACCGTTCCTCCCTTTTCAATGGAGAAACCGTCAAAATCAAGATGGCTGACGCCAAGCCAGCGAAGCGAGCAATAGATTTAGGCCTAGCGAGTGCATCGATTCTCGACTGATAAAGAGTATGCGGCACTGGCAATCACAAAAAACGGTCCCGCTGAGCTTAATATCGAACGATATGACAATAAAATCAAGGAGACACACCTGTAGTGATGAAAACCTCGCGAAACGGAACGACGGAGCTCGTACGTTTCGCTCGGCCAGCGAGACGGCGTTCACTTTAAAAGAGACGAATACTGCAAAGGGGCTCTCAGCCGGAGACTGTACGTTAGGCTTGCTGTCTTTATTTGTCGAAGCGTCACACGGTGTAGCGACGTTATCCACGCGTTTGTGCCTCCAAAATGTACATTCTTTAGCATCAAAACAATCCCGGCGCAGCAGAGCATAGTTTTGATAGATAGATGTTCAACTTCATATAAGTAGGTGGAGCTGTGAGAGCGCCGCGGCCGTGAAGTAGGTGGTAGCTGGCGCCATCTAGAGGGATTAAACAATACTAAAAAAAAGTTGTTTCTGTCAGAGGCGGCGTACGTTGATACTGCACACGGCATTTCGGGAAGGTAGGCCCATTCATGGATTACTCAAGGACACCGGAAAGTTGATACAGCATTTATTAATACGCACACGTTCACTAGGCAGATACATAGCACACACAATGAATCCAATACATACACAATTCATTCGCATAACCATCCACTACAGACGCTTACACATACCCCTCTATGAAGCGCTGGCTCTTATATCGTCACTGAATTACAGTGGACCATGGTGGCACAAAGGTGCGTCATTTTTATTCAACTCTTTACGATTCCATGGCTGCGTCACAATATACGCCGACATTATTAAATAGTAGCTATGGCTTAGCCAAGCGCACCAGTTAATCTAAAGCCGCATAATAATGAACGATATAATTACAGAGTTGAATAAGTTAGTGCGAAAACGACCACATTGAGAGCCGTTCATACCATTCCGATGACATTTTGAAGTAGCGCCATCTTCCGACAGCGGCCACAGATGAAATTTCTCTCTCTGATTTCTTTATTTTCAATAGTTACTGTGGGAGGGCGCAAGATCAGCAACATGCCGTTCAGACTCCGTCGCCTTCGTCGCGTCGACTTCGTTGAGTGGTTTGGCGTTGACATCGGTTCACATTCTATTTATGCGTTGACCACAAGTATGACGACGGGCCATGGATTCGTTCAACTGCTAGCCCTTCAGTGACAATGCTTCTGATGCGGTACGGCCGTCTCATTTGTGTATACGTACGTTACAACGCGGATCGTGCGAAGGAACAAGACAAGATGGCCTCGCACCGGACGGTGGTCTTTCGAGAGTGATGTCAGTGGCTCTTGGCGCCGCGGCAGCTCGATTACTTGAGTAGAGAAACTGGCGCTACACCGCGCGAATTATGGAAAAGAACGCTTATGGAAAATTATGGAAAAGAACGTGTTCTGTAATATTTCAGTACGCTGTACCTACGTGCTGCTCTGCTACTGTTACATCACGGTATAGGCCTGACTGGATGCCCAGGCGGCGCTGCGAAGGATGGATGGATGGATGCTATGAGCGTCCCCTTTGTAACGGGGCGGTGACATGTCTGCCACCAGGCTCGAAGAAAAAAAAAAGCCTCCTTGTTTTATGTTGGCCTAATACCTTATTTACATTGATTAAATCTATGTTATTATACCAAAAAAATATAAATTCACGGTCTATCTCTCTGCCTCTTAAGGCAGAATGACCCTATTTTTCCCCCCATTATTTATTTTTGTTCTTTATCTCTACTTTTCTGCCACCAATACTCTAACCGTCTCTTACTTATTTCTATCGCGGACGTGTTCAGCTTTCCATTGTTGTCCCTAAAACCCAAGGCTTCATGTAGACTCGTGCCCACACGTATACCTGGGTGAATATCGCCACATTCAATCAGTACATGTTCCATCGTTTCCTTAGTTCCTCCGCAGCATGTACATTGTTCTTCTTCGTTACTGAATCTCGCTTTATAACTACGCGTTCTAAGGCAGCCCGACCTTGCTTCAAACAGTAAAGCGCTTCCCCTTGAATTATCATAAAACCTTTCCCTCCTTATTTCGTTTTTTCCCTTTCGGTAGTTACTCAGAGCCGGCTTCTTTTCCATCGCTGCCATCCAATAAGTCCAATAAGTTTTTAGCACCGAAAACGGTGCTAAAAAGCGCCCCCTACGACAAGTTCGTTGGTTTCGAGTAGTCAGGCTGGCGGCCGCATGCAGCACTAAGCTCAGATGCGCAATGGAGCCGCCGCTGTCGATTGTGCTGCGCTTTGAATCTCGGCCAATTTCTGGCGTGGCTGAGTTCTTCAGGCCAAGCAATCTGCGTAAACGCAAGAAGCTCGTCAACGTCAAGTATGTTTACGACGTGCAGGAGATTGAAGGAACCATTTCGGCGCGCTGCAACTCGCAAGTGCAGCGAATATCATACGACGTTGAACTCGAGTTAAGTTTTACGAGGCATGCTCGCGCGATTAGCGACAGTGCATAAACGAAAAGATTGCTGTTAAGAAAGCCGAAATGATTTGCATTACACGACGAAACGGAATCAAGAAAGGTCCAGTGACGAAGGCTAGCCGTCGGCGTCCCGAATGAGCGCATTCGCGCCATGTGCCGTTTTCTGCCGCATTCAGTCGCAAACACACTTTTTCCCCATGCACGGTCATAATTTTCAACATTTTCTTCTAGGGAATTCGTCAAATTCTGTCAGCGTGCGGTGGCGGTCGAGAAGCGACGGCGCGCAATGTTTACAGCCGGCCGCTGGAAGCAGCCGGTAAAATCGTAGGCACATACGCAGGGTGACTCATGGCATCGTTTTTCTCGTTTCCCACGAAATGCCGGCTGCATATCCTCGTGATCGCCGTCGGCAGCCACGGCGTGCCTGCCGTCTGGACTGCATACAGGGAATATATACATATATAAACGCGTGCACGCGCGTACGAAAAGTAATCAGCACGTTACGTGGCAAACCACGTTTCGCTCGCGTACTCACTTCACGCGTCGGACGGCACGCATCCAGCGGTTCCGTCGCTCCACTTCGTACGGCTTTCAGGGGAACCAGTAAAACCGCACATTACGATCCTTACCCCCATGTTCGAGGCAATTAACCACGCAACAATAACGGCGGCGACCGCGCTTCGGGACCGCGCGCTGCTCAGAGCCCTCGCCCGGACGACCTGCTTTCGGCACGGTTTGTTGAAGCAGGGATCGCTCGTCAAACATGTCAGACTCTGCAGGCATAGCGGACAAGTTCCTGCGTACGTTTTAAGCACTTTTTGAGCCTGAAAACTAGGCGCAAAATTAAGTAAAACGCTCAAAGCAACTGAGAACTGCGTAACTCGCCGGTCGGCGTCCATTTTTGACTACCCAAGCAACTTCGGCGCACGCCACCAGGCTCCGCCACAGTACTCAAAACTCCAGCGCGTCAGCCCTATTCGCCTGGCGTGTGAAATTGCGGTCATTGTGCGACAACTGTGTAGTTGTCGTTGTGGCAGTGGTTAGTCTTGCGTTGGATTTGGAATACTCTTTTCAAAAAGGTGAGTGAGAGTGTTAGTGATTACCTACTGTGCACAGCTGTCATTAAAATTAGATTTAGAATTAGGATTAGATTAGAAGCATATTTTGTGTTGAGTTTCGCACGCCAAAGCAAAATCCTGAGAACGAGAGATACATACTGCACGCGTGCATAAGTCCGTCCTAATTCTCAGTGATGGCATGCGTATTCCAAAACGCATGTGATTGAGAATTTTGGCTTGACAGCAGTCACTGACTTATTCTTCAGATATGTGCAATTATGATGCAGGTTAACGTTAAAATGCGGCCACGGCGGCCACATTTCAATGGGGGCGAAAGGCAAAGAACACCCATGTGCTTATGTTCGGGTGCACGTTAAAGAACCCCAGTTGATTGAAATTAATCCGTAGTCCCACACTACGGCGTGCCTCATAATCATACGGTAGTTTCGACACGTCAAACTCCAGCAATTATACGTTATCGTACTTTCACGCATGCGCTGTCCAGTGGTATCACGTTTGCTAAAATGTTGTAAAAATTAACTTTCATGCTTATTTATATTGCTTGTTGTATTGATAAGTGCTGTGTAAAACGCGTGCTCTTGCCAAGTATGTTAACGCCGAAAAAAAATTGAATTATTGGTGTACAGTCTAAGGTGTTCATTAAAACAAGACTGTTTTGTGAAGCGGGACTTACTGTATTTATGACAAAGCAGATCGTGCGCAAACGTATACAAACAACACGAGACACACGAAAGTATGCGGCGCATCGCGCACACGCCGAGCCTATAAAAAAAGGGAAAAAAACGCCACACACGTTACTCAACGCATAGAACAAAAACAATGAACGTCACTCGTGTGTTGCTCGCATCAATCCTAGGTACAAGTAATTGCACGCGACTGGCCGACATCGGTAGCACTGGATAATCTGGTCTGAGACTGCCGAGCGAGCGCGAAAAAGCGTCCGCTCTCCGCAGCACGGAATCACGATGTAACTCGGCGTGCGTATGCGCGCGCGCGCAAGACGTGGTTGAGGAGAAACGTTTCTCCCTTGGCGCTTGCCGCAAGAGGGCGCGACGAGTAAATCATCCGCAAAGGAGAAAGTCGCGGCTCCGAAGGAGGACCGGAGCCCGTTGCTCCATTCTCGCTCCCTTTTAGAGTGTGGGTCCCACGACTATTTGCCGAGAGTACAGTGATCTACAAAGATCATTGTAATCTCTTTAGAGAAAGTCATATACGTGTCAAGTCAGGACTCACCAAAAGGAGTCACACATACTCTTCTTTTTCTAAGAGTGTATCGTATTTTCGACGGAAACCATTCATCTCATCCCCAAATGATGAATCTTTGTATAGCTGTGTTCGCTCAGGAAACGTATACTTAAATATTACTTACCTCGAACCTTTCCAACCGCGACTACACTTGAATTGCGCCCTCCCACGTGCGTACCAGAGACGGTTACACTGCTTGCGTCTGCCGAGTTCCAACTTCTTAGTTTCGTTGATGTCCTGCGCGTTATGTTTGCGCAGGTATTTCCTACCGACCAATATCTGGCTTTTCTCTGACTGCAATTCTCAGAGCCCGTCATGAGGATTCGTATCTCCAACTTTCCCCGAAGCTTTCCCAGAGTGCTTAGAGCGCGACCCTGTCCATCTTTTCATCTTGACACCGGGGAGCTGGCTAGAATGAACAGTTTCCCAGCAGAATTAGTTTAGCAATGTCGTTCTGTCACAGACTGCGTGCGCCTGCGAGACTCTACCGGTGTAAAAATGACGGTTTCATTTAACGAGCAATTTCGCGTAATACAGCCGCAAATATTGCGCGCAGTGAACAAAAATATGACGGTACATAGATGGAAGGAGGCCTAAGCGTCTGTTACGAAATTAATCTATCGGAAGAAGCATCAATCACAGAAAAGAAATGTTGCTTGTTATCCGACAAATGTTTGGAACCGACAAAGATGCCCCACCTATGCAACAATTTGATGTCCCATAGGCTGTAATAATTAAGAACGTCATAACTCGTTAATTGGGCTACCCATGGAGTGACTTCATAACGCAACTGTCGGTCTTGTAAACGTGGCCTTTGTGATCGATCTAGGAGGCTCACAGGCGTAGTTCTAGAGGCGCTCCTAGGTGTCTGAAGGCTTACAGATGACGTGCACACTCCTGTACAACGTGGTCCTAGCGTCGCGGGACGCAACGCACACATGAAGAAGTGGTTCATACGCATGGCCCCTTATAGTACCACTACATATTGGCTGGTTGAAGGTCCCATTTTCTAAAAAAGTTACCTTATACGAAACAACAAACTCTGTACCTATATTACTATCATTGGAGCAAACGTACGCCCCACAGGCGTCTCATTACTTTAGTTATAATGTAAACTCAGATTTTCCTATATCAGTACTTGATGTCAGGATCGCAGCCAATTGTTGATGTCCTGATGAATGACATCGATAACACGGATAGTCCTCTGGGAGCGTTCGACTATTTACACAATCATCGGCGTCAGCTGTGACATGCCTTAATTATCGAGACGCTGCACGCGCCTTAATTAATTAGTAAGAAGCTTTTCCAGAGACGCGTGTCACAACTTTCTTCCTACCCCACCAGGAATGAAGAGATCCCCGTGACTAATGAGTACCCTTAATCTTCATAGAACACTTCGACGAAAGAAACCGGAATGAGGAGGCACTGTCTTCACGAATTCCAGATCTTGCGTTAGTGCTAGCGTCTTTGTATTGCGGGCTGCGGCTCGAGTGCCCCGCATGACTCCTCGTATTCCGCACAATGCGAGCCGTTCCTTTGTTGTCGCCGCACTAACCCTTTCACGGCTTCCTTTTGTTCCGGTGTTCGCCATCGGCAAACTAGGGATGACAGCCTCCCTTTGCCGAAGGGAGACACGTATAATTTGGGAACAGCCGGCGCTCGCGCGAATTAGAGCGAAGCGAGGCATCAAAAGGAGCCGCTGCCTTGCATTGTCATACGAGATGCCTCTGTTCGCGCGAGCACTATATCTCGAAGAACGACGTCCTCGACTTCAAGCTCGAGAGGACCGTGCCTATATAAATAAGACAGGAAGCATGACGCTAAAGTAAAAGCCTCTTATGTAGATCGAGGCACTATTCTGTACGTCCCGCTGTTAGATTTGGACATCGCTGAAAGCTGCCTAAAGGCAGCGTCTCTCTCTTCCATGGCTACATCATGCAGAAAGGCTTGCCGTATGAATAAAGGAGGTGTCATTGAGAATGAGCAATTAGGTAAAGCAATGCCAAAGCGTATGCGATAAGATTTGTCGCCTGCCACATTGGACCGTGCCTTTGTTGAGTGCGCATGCAAAGGCAGCCTGAATTCCCTGAATCACAGTCACGCAAATGTTCTTAGCTCCGAAACTGATTTCGTAATTGCTTTGATAGCTAGTTTCATTCCTTTATGAAGCAGGTATGCATATGGGCCGTCATCTAGACTGGCTTAAAACTGTTCTTGCGCGTTTCACCGCACTTCATTTGTCTAGCGTCATCAAGTCAGCGACATGATAATCGCAGAGTGTACGTCGCACTTTTGTCCACTTAAGTATTGTTTTTCTGTTCAACTAAATGCGATCACTAATATTTTATCTAATTAGTCAATTTTGACAGCAACATTTTGCTCGGAGCCTTCTGAAATTAGAACATGTCACCAGAAACTATGAGGACGGCAGCAAGGCGACAGAGGTGCAATGAATATGGCACGGCGACTATGTCTTCCTTTCCTTAACTTGCATTGAAGGAAGCCAATAGTTGCTTTTTTATGTGAACGACGCTAAGCGTGATGACAGCTGCATTGAAAACTATGCTACAAAGGGATATCACTGAGTTGTCTAAGGTGTCCAAATGTTCCTGAGTATACTGACTGGAATGCACAAGACACGCAAACATCACAGAAGGGAAAAGAGAAAGAAAATGCCTTCAGCAAGGTACCAAATAGCCCAGCAACAAGTATTATTATCTGCCTAAGGATAACCACAGTCTTTTAATAACCTTTCTGACTACGACACTTCGTCGTCATGCTATGAACAGCTTCATATGCTACACCAGGCTTTTGTAGGCGCCACCGGTCAAGACAGGGCATCCGTTATTTTGTTTCCTGTTCTGCTCCGTTATGAATAGTTTGCTACACAGATCTGAGGTAAAAACCCTTCAAAAATGAATTGAGACAGTCGATAGACTGTTTAAAGACCTTTTTAGACAGTCTATAGGATATCTACTCACATTTTCGCGCGAGGAGCTCCTCGGCTACTCCATTTTTCTGTGATCTACACTTAAAAAGACATCGTTTTTACCCAGTAACATGACCAATGCGATTAGAATCATTCTCAGCAAGAAAGCGTGCATATTCTTGCGCAGTGGCTGGTGGGCGCATTGCAGTAATCACTTCCGGCTTTTCTCCGCTCGACGACAAGCCTTAACGAGCCGCTGCGGTACCGTGAGAGTCACACAACGGCTATCTTTGGAACGTGGTGGCGCATAGCAACGAAAAAAAATCAATGCCTGCCCAGCGGTAATTAATCTAGTTACCACAGAGAGCTCCCTGGTCTGTGCTTCCCCTAACTAAGGCGCTAACGGTTCCGCAAAGCAGTGCAACCGGCTCCAAGCTTCGGACAGTAGTAACAAAAAGAAATAAAATAGCACCTCGCACGAAAGGAACTTCTAGTACATTTTTTACCAATGCTTTTCAGCCTTCGCTTCCTATGAGTGACGACCGAACGTATAAGCAGAGAAATAGAAGCCTACAGAAAAAAAGTCAGAGTTTCGCCGCAAGGGCGAAGCAATGAATGCGATAGCAAGGAACTAATAGTCTCAGTTGGAACAGCGCTTCTGTTGCAAAGGCGGCCGAAGCAGCGAAGGAAACTAGCGTGCTTCAAGTGTCGAGCTGTGACACTTGATAGTTCGCGCTCATCTTCTGTTCGTTCGTTTGGCGGCGTCCCTGAGCTCGAGTGACATTCGTACGCGCCGTAACATGAGCGCGGACATCACGGTGAAAGCGTGAAACATTCCTCTACCCCTCGCCACGAGAAAACCGCGCGAGCAGACAGCGGAAGGGCAAGCTTCTCCCATGCGCAAATATAAGAAGCGAGCGAGCGAGCTCGCCGACGCCTTTAAATGCGCCCGTCGGGATCCTAGCGCCACCTCGCTGGTAATGAAGAAACGCTTATTATCGCCTGCTGTCTCCGAGTCCGTCCAGAGCTAAATGGTGTGTATATAACGCTCGCCGTTAGCTACGTGGAGGATCTGCGTTTCGTGGCGTAGTGGATAGCGCCGCTCGCTGCGGATCAAGAGGTCCCTGGTTCGATTCCGCGCTTCGGACGCATTTTTCTGAGTTATTTTTCTTTGGGGCCTTTATATATATATACATACTTATACATATACGGTGCATGACGGCGGCGACGGCGACGGCGACGGCAAAATCCAGCCGAGACTGTCCATATAATTGCTATCGCAATAAAACGCAGCTACAGGCAGGCATTAAAGCTATGAACAACAGCTGAAACACAGGGTGTCAGCAGTTAGCAGAGTTCTACCGGAACAGGAAATGAGCCGCACGGATGCGAACAATTTCGTGTTTCTAATCATCGGTCCTTTTCTTTTCTAATTTCTATCTTTGTCTTCGACGGTCGAAGCAAGTAGCCTCATTATCACTTCTTTCCGTTAGTGAGTGACCTGCCTAAAGGAGAAAAAACATTAGCGAAAGTTTGGCCGATCTGAAGAAAAGTAGCATGCAAGAATTACCTTTTGGAATCCTCGCTAGGCCGGCTTCGTGCATTACGACGCATTCCACTGTGCCTCATTCGCCTCCTGTTATTTCCTTGTTCCGGCCGGGGGCCTGAGGTAACGAAGCCGTTTCAGCTTCTGTGTTGTTTCGCGAAATCAAGCTTTACTTCATACAGACGCGGTGCCGAAACATAGTAATGTGTTGTTAAATTCGTGCAACACAGGTACGTTGCTTTTCGCAGCAGTGGTTGAAACGTGTTTCTCGTCTGTAACAACTTCAGCACAGTCCGCGAACCGCGTTAAATATCATCATAAGCCTTGCATTCCACACAAATCCAATCTTGCAGAACCATGCTGATGTGCTGCGTGCTGAACATTTGCGGCGGCAATGTAGCGAGAAGGGCTCTGGCCGTGCTGACCGATCTTGACACACACATGGCTGGTGAAATGGCAGCCATGGAGAGCGGAAATTATTGGTCACAGCTTGTTTTAGCAGACGTTGAGAGCCTCCAGGGGTATTCTTTATTGACTTGAATGCTTAAACATTCTGAACAAGTATCTCAGGATCATGAAACGTAAAAAAGCGTAGTGCGTTTTCCCCAGGAACAAGCCCTTTTTCGGACAAACAGCTGCATAGGTCGGCAAACTCACTTATGAGTCGACTCACTCAGACTCACTCAGACTCAGATCGAGCCGTGAGTCGGAGTCTGAGTGAGTCCGGGTGAGTAATATTTTGGTGAGTTTGAGTCCGAGTGAGTTCGGTTGAGACAAATGTTATTGAGTCTCAGTCCGAGTGAGTCCGGTTGAGGAAAATTTTGATGAGTCTGAGTCCGAGTGAGTTTTAAGCAAAAAGTATATTTCTTGAGTGAGTCTGAGTGAGCTCCAAATTTCTTTGCCGACCTACGGTGATAATTGCTCAACTTCAGCATTACCATCAACCTTATGACAGCTCACGTTGATACTCACTTCTGCTCACAGATACTTCAACGCACTAGCGTTCATACGCCAGCAACTTGATATTTATTGATTAGAGGCGTGCCTTGACTCCCCCCCCCCCCGCAAGATTTTTCAAATGAGCTTCTTGATAAATATATCTCGTGTGAGCCATATTTTTCTCTAAAATTGTCCATACTGGATTGCAATCACTGATCACTCTTTTGTGAAGGTACGAGATCAAAATGCGTATGGTAGAGTACAGATTATGCGAGACATTCGAGATTAAGTGCGTTGACATCCTCATTGAAAAAGCTAATTTTACGCTAATGGAAACATGAATTGACTCACTCAGACTCAGATCAAGCCGTGAGTCTGAGTCTGAATGAGTCCGAATGAGTAATATTTAGGTGAGTTTGAGTCCGAGTGAGTCCGGTTGAGAAACAATTTAGAGAGTCTGAGTCCGAGTGAGTCCGGCTGAGGACAATTTTGGCGATTCTGAGTTCGAGCGAGCCCTAAGGGCAAAATATATTCAGTGAGTGAGTCTGAGTGAGCTCCAGATTTTTTGCCGACCCATGAACAGCTGTGCCCTTATAATTCGTTCACTCGGCCCAACAAGGCGCACAAGTCTTACCAGTATATACTCCCGCGTCCGTAACAACGCCCTGAATGCAAGCGGCTTCAAGTAAAGCCCTAGACCCTTCCGCAACATTCTTAGGTCTAGGCTTTCTCGCAGACAGGAAGGCTCGAGTTCGGATGTCTCAATCATCAGAAGAGCCGCATCCTCTTATCCTCCTTCAGCATGAGTGTGTATTTGAGCAAGTCGGTGCGGCTTATTATAAAGAGATTGGGTGGGTTTCCTCTCGGTGCGCTCTTTGAAGGACTTTGCAGACGGAAACCCACAGAGCCGTCCTTTCGAGGAAATTTTTCCTTTCTGTACATTTTTACACAGATATTTTAATCATCTGGGCAGTCACCTCCGCGCCGTTTTCTTTGTGCATGTTGTAGTTTGAGACGTACTTTTAGCGCCACTACTCATGTATTGTTATTTATATGTTGTTTCTAGAGACGTCGGAATTACACGCTAAGCTAAACTCGCATTGATCGTCGGAAACAGATGTAGACTAAAAGAAAATAGACGACGGGTAAGAACGTGGGATTCTGATCTGCACGGCCAATGCCGCGTTCGGGTGATCGATCTTACAAGGGCCGTCCCGCACATCTCTACGTTTTTCTTCTACCTTCTTCACATCATTCTGTCCGTTTTTTCAATTTCCGCATTTTTTTTTCAGATACTGCATTGCCAACGAAATATCACAAACCAATATCTGTTTCAGTAAACTATGCTACTCAAGGAGCGCTCCTCAGGCTCGAGAAGATTGAATGTGGAGAGATGTGAGCGACCTTAGAAACAGCGCCGGATGGATAAGGCGCAATCTCAACGTATCTTGTTAAACGGCCGATTGCAGTTTTGCCTTAGGAGTGACCGGAAGGCGCCATTGGCAAAGGGTCGTATAAATCAATACCGACCAGGTCGAGAGTAGAGTTCTGCTAAGGGCTTCTCTCTTGAGCGCTGGAAAAAAACAGGGTGTAGTAAACAAGCAGAAACCGATGTACATCTTTTATAGCGCTGTCATCACGTGCAAGATGTGGCGCGTTTAGCAATCGTTTTGAATAAGCCAGGCCCGAAGCAATGAGATTTTATGCGCTGATAGGTACGACACCGCTACGTAGGCAAAGGGCGTGGTCGCCTTCAGTACCTCTAAAAGCGGTTCCATCTGAATGACTGTTTCACTCATATACGATAAGCGCGAATGTTAAAAGGCGTCGTCGATCGTATCCTGCACCACAGTTTATGCTTCAAAGAACAAAGCCAGGCTACCCGGTCTTCCTTGAATAGAGTTAATGATCGACCTTACACGCAACAAAAAGATCTTGGCGGCCGCACCTCATAGCTCGTCGGAGGAGAACACCATATGAGCACTATGCATTAGTTTGACTGCGCCTTGAGGGCAATGCTGCAGTAAGTAACGGCGCGGAACGCGGACACATTTGTTTCCTTTAGACGACACAGCAGATTCAGATGTCGTAACAAACGCAATAAATGCAAAGCTGCATTAATTGCCGCAGTGTTTCACAGACATTGAAACTTGGTATTTAGTTCTTGTTCATTTCAGACTTGAGAATTCAGCGAAATTTTTTTAATGCCTCACATTATAAATCAAAGTTTCTATTTTCGACGTCACTACAGTTTTACTTTTTTTTCTCAAATTCAATTATTTCATATAAAATCTCTCTAGCTGTTAACTGATGAAAGTTTTGCTGCGCTTCACGTGTTAGTAAACAGGAAAATTGTGGTTTCCCCTTACTTGCCCTAACGATGCTTCCCCTAACGTTCCAAAAAATCTCGCGAAGTGCCGCGCACTTTTCTGTATCATGTCATCATATATCATTCGACCTCCGTCCTGGAATCTACGCGCTTCGACCAAAGCCAGGACTGCACTTCAGAATGGATATCCGCCCTGGCACCTGTGCAGCGACAACAACAATAAAAAACATGGCTACCCACTGATGACCGAGGCGAGTGCGCTTGCCCATGGCTGGGGCCTGCGAACAAGAACCGTATCGTGCCTGCTGGACACATTAGGCCCTACACAGTTTTTTGTAGCCCCGACAACGTCGTCATTTCCTCTGCACTTATACTATATGCTCGCACGACCTCACGGGAGACCACAATCCCTTAATGGCGTCGCCCATTTCCGCGCCGCAAAGTACCCTGGTAGTAGAAGGGGAAACACTTGTCATCACCTCCTCTCCCCTTCCCAGCCTTAACTCTGCTCATCTAGCCTCGACCGCTGGTGGCTTTCAGCCGAGCCTTGATGCTAAGAGTAACACACCATTTCGGCAGCCTCCTCAGATGTACTTACTCCCCGATGGCTCTTTGTGATTCCAGGGTTGCCCAATCGTACTTGTCAGGTGCCGATGTCGCCGACAGGGCAGATATCTCACCGCAGTAGCAGGAGCTTGTACTAGTTAATCTGTTCTGGAAAAAAGACTGCTGGCAGAGAGTCTGGAAGAGGTTCATTGTGGTTAAAAAGACCAAGAAGCAATTTTTATGGTACCTGTTTCCTTAAGTTCAACGGAATGTTTACTGGTCAGAGTGTGTAATCACGGTATGGTAACGCGGAAAACGCCGTGAAAGATTTATAATAAGAATTTTTTTTATCTGCGGTGCCTGTGAAGTGGTACACACAGCACATGCTACAAACAGTGGGAGGTGAGCACACCAGCGGTTCGTGTTTGTGCGCTGCGGTTTACTGCACGTGCATGCACTCCGCGCGCATGCGCTGCGGCTCGACATGTTCCACTAGCTGCCGCGAATACAGCGCCACTTGTTAGTGTCAGCTCATTTGATCTCGTAAGCAGCACAACACAGAGCGGCAATGGATAATATTACACATGCTCAAATTTTGAGTCCAAATTCCGGTGCGCATGAATGCATCATACCACTCGCGTAGCCGAATAAAGGGGAAGGGAATTCACCCTCCCCCCACCCCCGAAATTTTTAGTGTGCATCTGTATCCGCACACGCACACACAAACGCACAGACGGACGGATAAAATATGTCAACCTCTCCCCCCTCCCGAAAAAAAAAATTTGTGTCTAATCTACTGCATCACACTATGTATACAGCAAAGTGAGCGACTGTATTATCCAGCTTCGAGGCTCTTTCGCTAGGCTGCGTGACATGCCGGTTTTTTTGTTACTTCTAAACGTGATTTAAAAATGCAAATTCTTCTATGATCTCAAAACGGAGGCTTGAATCTCTCACTGTAATTCGCTGTATTTTCATCTTCACCAGGATCTCATCACACGTTCTCGCCAGTTGTCGGTCCCACAGTGAAGTGCGAAAAGCCAGGACAGCACGTCAACACAAGCCGAACACTCTAGTACGCAAAGCGCGCGCTGAGTACGAAGAGGTCTCCATATGTAAACCGTTGTCTCGCCTTTCATCGGAAGCCATGCTTATTCACAGCTGAGCCGAAGGAAAGCTGCAATAACCTGTGGCATAACTGTATTGAGCAATCGCAGGCGGAGAGCTTGGCGTGCTTAGTTGAAACACCAGCATCGCGAAAAAAATCTCCCAAGAAGTATTAAGCACATTCGTCTTCTGTAGGTTGTGGATGAAATGTGTTTCAAAGAGCTCGTCATCGTACAAGCGTTTAGTATTGAAATTCGAGACTGAGAAATCCTCAGGAGCCCACATACATCTGCTTTGGAGCAAGTGAGTTAACCGCGCATGTTGTTTAAGCTGGGTTTAAAGAGAAGCGCAACTTTCCAACGTTATTACCGTATACCCGACGTAGCGCATCTACCATAAGGGCCCGAACAGCTAACAATGAAGCCCTAAGGTTTTGAAAAAGCGCGCTAGAAGCTATAAAAAAGTATCTCAACGATAAATCGCGGTCCGCTGATAGATTATGGTTTGTACTCTTTTTCGTGGCGGAATCTTGAGTCTACATTACAGTCATAATGCACGTAGCACACCCCTTACTGTGATGACTTGGCAGCAACGCAACTTTGCATACGAGGACGCCTTATCTTGCAATATTCTTTACTAGGGAGGCTACCTTTGTATATGAATATTATATCAAAATATGCTAGTGAACACAAACCTCACGAGGCATAACATGATCTCTTGTGCTAAGACATGGCCTGGTCATTGTTTAAATGGGATGTCTATAATAGCTGCCTAGGCCCTTTTGCGATGTGGAGCATGCACAACTACAACGACGCAACGTAACTACATCATCAACACTAAGACCTGCCTCTCCGCTATTTTTCAGAAATTACGCCGACGAACATGCGTCGGATATTTTATGGTAGCAAGCATAGACTGTCTTGGCGTTACCCGTAATGGTTTCCCTACACTAATAAGCTTATTGTATAATTATCATTGGGCTCCTTTCGACAAGTTTGTTTTCTGAAGGCCAGGAAGGTTTTAATCATTTATTTAGAAATATACCGGTAAATTGAAGTTTCATCGCCGCAATCGGACATTTCAACACTTTATGTCGGCACAATGATTTGCCATGGCGAATGTTATCCTATCAGCGGCCGCTATGTAGTCAAGAAAACGCTCCTGCAAGAACTGAAGACTCAGCGTCCCCTACACCAAGTCAGTCCGAGGTGTATCTGCATGCAGTGGCCAGGTAAAACCCTCTCCTGGCGACATTGAGTCACACCATTCCGTTGTCATCGTATGTCCCATCATATGTCCCTACTTTCAGTAATCTGCGTTTTTTTTTTCTGTTATACCAGCGCCTTATCAGACCAATGCAAAGAAGGCTGTGGCTGTAGTCACAGATCGTAGAGGGAAAATTACAGCCTGCGCATCAATAGATCGAGCCTAGGCAACAGAAGCGGAGAAGGTCGCCATGGCCCTGGCAATAAAAGAGGGATGGACGCGAAACGTTCTATTAACCATCATTACTGACTCACTAAAAACTTGCGGAAACTGTCTAAGGGGCACAGGCGCTCCAAATATTGCTTGGGACTGGATGGGATTCCACTGTGAAATACGTCCAGACTGTCACCTGGGCACCGGGGCACGAGGGCGCAACTGGGAACCTGCATGCGGACGAGGCGTCCCGAGGCTTTACATATCGCCAAGCCACCCCGAACTCTGCAACAGAGCACCCTGCACCCCTAGACCCTTGCTACACAAGATTCTTAAATACTATAGGGAAAATAGACAGATCTATCCACCCCCAAATGGCAAACTCAGCGCTGCGGAGACCACCGTGCTACGACGACTACAGACGAACACTTACATAAATCTGCACGCTATCCACCTGATCTACCCCAATAAAGTCTTTTAACTAACTAACTAAACTAACTAACTACCGGAGTATAGAGACACATGTCCGTGATGTGGAGCAACATCAACACTTTTTCACATCACGTGGGAGTGTGCGGAGCACGGAGAAGAGCACGACACAAATGGCACATGGGACGAATGGGAAGCGCAGATATCTAGCCCGGCCCTGGAAGATCAGCTACGACTGATCCAAAGAGTTGAACGGATGGCCCCTGCCAGTGGGGCCCGGGAATAGGGGCATCACCCTGCCGGATAGACTCCGCTTTTCACCCCTATGTTTCCTGCAGGGAACTGGGGTTCTAGCTTGTCTGGGTTTTGTACATAATCAAGGTTTTCTACTACTACTACTACTACTACTACTACTACCACTACTACTACTACTACTACTACTACTGCTGCTGCTGCTGCTGCTACCACCACTACTACTACTACTACTACTACTACTACTACTACTACTACTACTACTACTACTGCTACTACTACTACTACTACTACTACTGCTACCACCACCACTACTATTACTACTACTACTACTACTACTACTACTATTACTACTACTACTACTGCTGCTACCACCACCACTACTACTACTACTACTACTACTACTACTACTACTACTACTACTACTACTGCTACCACCACTACTACTACTACTACTACTACTACTACTACTACTACTACTACTACTACTACTACTACTACTAGTATCACCACCACTGGTGTGTGCCACCACATTGTCATACATCCACCGTGGTATACCACAGGACAGTAATGTGTCGCCGTGTGATGTACGCCGCTATAGCCATGTTTCGTGTAAGCGCTCTTAAACGATTAGACTGTTACAAGGAGCAGAAGATAGTTTTCAAGGAAGGCTAAACACGCTAAAAAGCAACCATGCTTTTTGTTTTGTTTTTCGTAGCCAGCTGAAGAAGACTATCAAAGCTACGTATCCTAGCCATAACATTTATGAATGCAGAACTGTTACGGAACTCAAGACAGGTGTCGGAAACTTCTGCCAGCGTGCGCTGTGAGAGGAATAATGCGAAGTTTGCCGTCACTGCTACTTTCCAACGAAGCTCAAGTTAAAAAGGTCCCTTTATCAAACATCGGCCTACGAGCAGCCACTCACGGGCGTGGCATTACGCAGTAGAAGTCCCGCAACAAAGTTTACCTAAGGTCCTTCACTAATTAATTGCGCCTCGTTCGTTACGCCATGTTTGCACAGCTGCAAAGTTTCCAATCTCACAGGGCGTCATTAGCTGGCCAGATCCGCTCCTTTCGCGTACTTCTCCAGGCAGTTCTTGACTCTGCGCCTAGAAGGCCTTTTACACCATCTTCTTTTCGTGTGTAGAAATGAAGGCTACACTATAAGAAACAAGAGGCACCCTCATCCCCCCCCCCCTCCCTCTACGCGCGTTGCCATGCACTGCCTTGTTTTGAAAGCTCGTCATTTCTGTGAAATGCGAGAAAAGTTGAAGCGTGTGTGCGTGTGTGTGGTGTTTTTTTACTCCGCTTATATTAGCAGCCGTATAACTTGCTCTATCATGTCGACGAAAGCATTGCGTAGCTGCGGGTAGGTGCCATTCAGACACGGCGGTAAATGTAATCCCCACGTGTCAAAGTAATCCAGTGGTGGATCTTACATTCTAGAAAGCAAGGAAGACGTTAAAGCTAAGATGCATACTTGAAAAGGCAACGCACTACTTGTCGCAAGAACTCGTGCGTGAGCTTCCCTAAGGGAGGCGTGCAAATACGCGAAGCCCGGAGTTTCGGAGGTTGCGCATTCATGCTCTGTGTGCACTTTCTTTGATGGCCTGGCGTTATTCCGCGGAGTGAAAGAGCCGGCGGAAATGGAAGCATCTGGCGGGCGCTCTTACACATATTGCGTGTTAGACGATGCGCTAGAAAATGTATGCGGCCTCGGTGCTTTAGAGATGCGAGTCGTTTGGTGCTCCCATAATGTCGGTGAGTGTGTAGTCTAAGCCCCTACTGTCGAGCTTGAAAAATGCAACTACCTCACGATGAGCACTTCCCGAAAGTAGGAAAAGTGTAGCCACCTTTCAGTATTAAAAAATGCGACCTCATTCCAAGCACAGACCCTACTGAAAGCGAAACGTGCGTGTTACAATTGCGGCCACGCTGCTTCGGTTTGACTTAAGTTCGAGGCGTGTTTATTCGCCCATGAGGTTCCCTTGCCCATCCGTAACCTTAGTATAGTATCATAATTTTGTAACAGCCGCGTGTGTATATTCTGTGTCACTTCTAAATGTGTTTTATAGCCCAAATTCACCTACCATGTTAGCTCAGCGGGTATTGCGTTGCACTCACGAAGTCATGGGTCATTTTCCAGTCGCGGTGGTCACGTGTCAATTTCGGGGAAATCCAATAACGCTGGTGTACGTGCAGATGCACATAAAGAACGGCAAGTGGTCAAAATAAAACCGTATTGCCGCTCTACGGTGCGTGTCAGAATCCATATATATATATATATATATATATTAGATATATATATAATATATATTAATATATATTATATATATATCTATATAAGTATATATATATATATAATATATATATATACTATATATATACAGTAGAGAGAGAGAGAGTTATCCCTACAATAATACTTTTTTTTATTATCCTGTATTGATGGAACCACATATTCTGCACAGCTGTCCTAGCGCAGGTTATCTATGAGTCTTGTAAGGCATTCCTATAAAGAAACATTTCTTCACAGGTGGAACAGGTGGACTGGGGCGAAACCAGACCGCGGCCCCACTTATCGTCAGCGTCCATGGTGAAGTTGAATCACGGGTGCCTGTACCGTAGCCAGAAACTTGTATGCATACGTGTATATATATTCATGCAAAATAAAAAAATTCGGACTGGGGGGGGGGGGGTGCGATACATGCTTCGGTAGTACCCGTTGCTACGTCTTGCAAGGTATAGACGTGGAATCAATCTTTATACTCTGGTAGAAATTATTCTTATGGAAAACAGCGTTTGATTGAATTCCTTTCTGCGCTTTATTATCAGATTTCATTGTCTCACTGTGTTATTTTTTTAATTTTTTTTTATTTGAACATACCGCAGGCTTTTCACGGCCCATGCAGGAGTGGATACAAGAATACAAACTAAACATCGAAAGAAAATACCTAACGAAATAACAAGAAAGTGCAATGCCAACAGATCACAATTCAAACTCGACACACTGTATTATGTTCATAAAAGATTGAATGGTGTTACAGCACACAATATTGTTATCTAGTTGATTCCAATGATGGATAGCTGACGGAAAAAGGGAATGTTTGTGAGCGTTAACACGACTGAAAGGTTGGTGGATTGACTTGGAATGGTTCAGTCGCAATGAGTGTTTAGGCGGGTCTAGCAGGTAATGAGATCGTGATATGCGGAATTGACCATGATATAATTGGTAAAGAAATTTTAGTCGCGAGATAATTCTGCGATGCCAAAGAGGTTTTAAATTTGCCCTTGCGAGCAAGCCTGCAGAACTGGATTGCCTCGAGAAGTCAGAATATACAAATCTAACTGCCAATTTTTGTATTCTTTCTATTTTATTAATGAGATGGTTTTGATGTGGACTCCAGATGAGATCGGCGTACTCTAAACATGGTATAATTAGTGTTTTGTATGCATTAAGTTTAAGGTGTGGTGGTGCAGTGCGCAATTTTCTCCTCAGGAAGGATAGCTTCCTCTCGGCTTTACTACATATGGCTAAAACATGTGATTCCCAGTTGAGGTTCGATGAGAGAGTAACGCCTAAGTATTTTACTTGGTCACTTTTGTCGATAGTTGTGTTTCCTATAGTATATGTAAAGTGAAGGGGGTTGGTCTTATTTGTGAATGAAATGAAATGAGTTTTGGTTGTGTTTAATTTCATGCCCCAAGTATTGCACCAGGAATAAATCATTTGCAATGAATTGTTCAGATTAACAGTCGTCGGTGAATAGTCGCATTTGAACAGGGTTATTAACAGAAAATTGAATGTCGTTAATAAACATTAAAAACAAAAGTGGAGCAAGAACCGATCCCTGAGGTACTCCAGAGTAAACATCAAGCGGTTGCGATAGATGGTTGTCGATTGTTACCCTCTGTTTCCGTTTAGTTAAAAAACTGTTAATCCAGGCTACTATTTTATCATCAATACCAAAGGCCGATAGCTTTGTTATTAAATCCTTGTGTGGAACAACGTCAAACGCTTTAGAAAAGTCTAAGAAAACGGCATCTAACTGACTGTTCTCGTTAATTGCATTGGCTATGTCGTGAGTTAATTCAGCTAATTGGGTTGTAGTTGAGAGACCTGATCTGAAACCATGTTGATGTTGGCAAAGGAGCTCATTTGTTTCTAAATGAGTTATTATGGACTTGAAAATTATATGTTCTAATATTTTACAGCACGAGCTCGTAAGCGACACTGGGCGGTAGTTGCTTATTTCTAGCTTTGAGCCTGATTTGTGTATAGGGACTACTGTAGCGTTGCGCCAGTCTTCTGGTAATTCCGAAGTGTGTAGAGATAGCGTGTATAATTTAAAAAGATATTTAGATGTCCATTGCGCATACCGGCATAAAAATTAGTTAGTAATTTTATCGGGACCAGTGGATTTTTTCAGATTAAGCTTCAGTAGCAGAGCAAGTATGCCTTCTTCAGATACAATTAATTCTTCCATGGGTACTTTCACAACATAGGGGGGTAGTACCGCGTTAGTGGCATGTTTCGTAAAAACTGATTGGAAGAACTTATTCATTTCATTGGTGATTTGTTCTGGTTTCCTAATAACTTGTTCTGAATACTTAATTTGCGAGATTGAATCTCGTTCATCTGACAAGTATCGCCAGAATTTGTGGGGACTGTGGGTCATAAATGATGTTAAAGAAATGAGCTTTTGCTTCAAACATTTTGTGTTTCAAGGCTCCGATAAGATCGGATGCGTTGCTCTTGTTTCCCTTTTTCCGCCGTCGTTTTATTTTTATTTTCAGTTGAATTATTTCACGAGTTATCCAAGGGTATCCTCGGTTGATGTGTTTCTTTTTATTCGGAATGAAGGTATGTTCGCAATAGTTGACAATGTTTTTAAAACGTGTCCAGAGTTCTTCCACATCTGTTAGCTCGGTGAATTCACAGAACTGTGTTTTTAGGAAACGTAGTACAGCACGATCATTTGCACGGGTGTAATCTTTAAAGTAAGTAGATAGTGGCTTTTTGTATTTCCGCGTGTAAGTAATGGGACAAGTTAAAGAAATCACTTTGTGGTCTGAAATGCCATTCTCGATGGACACAGAAGAACCTTCTAATGTGCTACTTACAAACGCTAGGTCAAGCAAAGACGACGACGTTGAAGTGATCCTAGTGTTATCAGTCACTAATTGATTCAGTGAAAACGCGAAAGCCACGTCAAGAAGCAATTCCGAACTCGTGACGTCACGACCATCATGTGAATTATTGCTCCAGTTTATTCCGCGAAGGTTAAAGTCCCCGGCAAGAATTATTTTTGACTTGGAGTTTGTATGCTTTGAAAGATGATCGTGAATCACTTCGATGTAGTCAGGTGCCGCATTTGGAGGCCAATATATCCCTCCTATGGTTATACTTTTATTGCAATATGTTAACTTGCACCAAATGCTTTCATGGTCAGGAATGCCATCGAGTTCTAAGGATCTGATATTCTTTTTAATTGCTACCGCTACACCGCCGCCTCTTGACTCCCTGTCCCTACGGAACAATCTGTATGTATTAGGGACAACTTCTGAGCCACGTACTCCAGAGTGGAGCCAAGTTTCTGTTATTATTAGAACGTGAGGTTCGTAGGACAGGATGAGGCTCTCTAATTGATCAAATTTGTTTTGCACACTTCTGGCATTAAAGGAAAGAATTCTAAGTGTTTTAGTACATGGCTGTCATTTGGATTTCTTCTTATTTGTAGGCTTATTATGCGCAGTTGAAGTTGACGGGATGTTTCGCGGTGGGCCTGCTTTCTGAGATATGTCTGTTCTAGCATTTTTTACCGGGTCCCATATATAAATCTTGCCATCGACTTTCAGTTTATTGAACAATAGTTTAACTTTTGCTCCCTTAGCCCTTTCGCTTGCTGCTGAGTGCCATAAGTGCGCGCGCATGTCTCTTACTCTTTTAGAAAAATCCTCGGAAATGGATAGGGGCGTACCCTTGAGTTTGTAACAGCTAGACAGGATTTTGTTTTTTTCGCTATAGTCATACAAACGTAGAATGATGGGTCTCTCTCGGTCATTTTTACGGGTGCCTATCCTATGAATTCTTTCGATGGTTTTAACTTCGAGGCCGAGTGTGCGTTTCAGAACGTCTTCCTTCACTTTCTGTTCCAGTACGTTGGCATTTTCGTTAGGCTCTTCCGTAACACCATAAATGATCAGGTTATTGCTTCTACTCCTGTTTTCTAAATCATCCAGTTTCAGTGCAAGGTTTTCGATTTCACCTTTCGTGGTGTCGTAGTTACTTTAATAGTCGGCCAATCTTTCTTCGCAGTGTTTAAGTCGTTCCATATCGTTTTCGATTTTAGCAAGCCTGGTTTCCATATTATCCACAGTTCTTTCTACCTTCTTTAAATTAGTCATTAGTTCCTTTAACGTTTTATTTGTTTTAGTTTGTTCTTTGAGTATTTGTTTTAAAATATCACTGTTAGGACGCGTATCGGATTCCGAATCAGAACTCGGACCAGGATTAAGCTCAACATCACCCGATGTTAGTAACAAAAGTTTACACACATGATAGCAATCAGCAATCAATGAAACAAGGAAGCGTGGACTCGGCAGCACCATAAGGGTTACATCGTCATCTCTTACTGAGGTAACAGAGTAATCATCACTACCCTGCACAACAAAAAGAGCAGGAATAAGCATTGCTGCCTGGTCGGTGCCGCCAAGTCCACTGAAGTGCCTCGGGTCATGGGCTAGGCTTTTATGCTGTCCGCAGCTTGCTGGCGTCAGTGTTGTCGCATCTGTGACGTGGTAGTTGCGCTGTTGAGGTGCGTAGAAGATGGTCGGCACGGGAATGGGTTCGGTCCATGATGTTCTTTCTACGTTGATCACTGGCGTCGATCCGTTTGCGTGCAAATGCGTAGGTACCCCGGTCAAGAGGCATTTAGGCCACAGCGCGATCTGCACAACAAAAAGAGCAGGAATAAGCATCGCTGCCTGGTCGGTGCCGCCAAGTCCACATTGGTATACCGTTTATGTATAAATAAGTGCGAGAAGTTCTGATTCTCTCCATAACTGCCAACCACGTTGGCCACGGGCTGCGGCGGCGTGTCGCGCCTTTCGTTCGTCTTTGTCTTCACCCGTTTCAGACCTGCGATGCGAAGCTAAGTATTAATCATCGTCGTCATCGATTCTGGCGCCCTTACTGTTTCGTAACCGACGGTTGTACGAAACGGCAATAGGCTTTCTTATATTTGTCGGCAAGCTGTTCACCTCACCGCTACATTACATGACAGATAGCCTACCACTAAGTCCTTGTATTTCGCCACCACTGCTTAGATGACATACCGGAGCTCCATTAACTCCTACCCTGTTCCCAACGTTTTCAAAGGGTTTAGAGCATGGTTGACTAAACTTTATGAACCTGCCTGCTGCGTTCTCACACCGACTTCCCTCTTGCACCGAAGGGAAAAGTACATTTACTTTTCGCTGTTTCGCGTGATTCAGCAACACAGTTCATGAAAGCGCTGCTATTGAAAGCAAACAACACCCATCACTGCTGGCAAATCGATCACACGGGTCTGAAGCGAACGCGACCATTTGCGCGGCCGTAGATCCCGCTGTGCCAGTAAATGGCTGCACCCATTTCGTACCAGAATGCGGAGACGCAATATCTGACGAGGATGAGTTATCGTTCAGGGACAGAAAATAATCTGCCACAAAAATATCCAATATGCCTGAGGCCAGAGGTAAACTTCCTTTCTTTCTTTTTTACCGACAACTACGGCGGCTGGTTTCATTTGGTGGAAAACACCTAGCAAACATTCTTTGCTATAATGAACGTTGAAGACAAGTATCGTTACAATAACGGTCACGGAAATATGTGTAAGTACAACAACCGTAGTTATCGTTATGTGGCGTAAATGCTCTCAGTCGCACCACTATTCTGTGCTTTTGAGCCACTTGAGAATTTACGATTCCGCGAATTTAACACTCCAGACGATATGTAGTAGTGAAATGCTTCAGCCCTTTGGTTCGTTGACAACAGCATGTCAGGACGAGAAAACTGCGCTGCGGAGCAGATTCGAAGACTCGGGCACTGGCAACACCAGAGCCATCAGCGATGTCAAAGCCGATGGCTTTCGGGAACTCAAGAAATGAACTCGTGGAACCTAGACTTTCAAGGCCACCGTGGTACAAAGGACCGCTTGAAAGAACTAAGCCTAGACGTGGTGAGGAACTAGACTGAGTTACTGCGGCGCGTTCCTGAGCCTTCGAGAAGACAGGAACTGTCCGGTAGATAGCACCATGTCGGTCGGCTATTAAAGACCTGTGTTTTAGTTTAGGAAAGGCCCCTGCAATAGATGTCCAGCTAAGCCCAAATGTCTCTTCTTTTACCAGTCTTCTTCGTCACTCGTGCGTCTATACATTTCATGTTCCGTTGTCTTTGGTAACCCATTGGTATGTCCCGCTCGCGAAGCCTTCCACACATACTTCTTAATAATAATTGGTGGGGTTTAACGTCGCAAGACCACGATATGATTAAGAGGCACGCCGCAGTGGAGGGCTCCGGGAATTTTTACCACCTGGGGTTCTTTAGAGTGCGCCTAAATCTAAGTACACGGGCCTCAAGCGTTTTCGCCTCCATCGAAAATGCGGCCGCCGCGGCCGGGATTTGATCTCGCGACCTTCGGGTCAGCAGTCGAGCACTATAATTACTAGACCACCGTGGCGGATAATACTTCTTGGCAACTATCCCCGCTTCAATAAAATTCCAAACAACTTTTCTATACGACTCTGAAGTCACAAGCTCATGTGCCTAATGGTCCAAAACTTCAAAAGTAATTTATTACGCTCGTTCAGATTGTTTAAAACTTGTTCAGTTCAAGATTAACAATCAAAGTTCATTTTCTGAACCGTTCTGAGATGTTTAGGTTTAGTTAAAGATATCTAATGAACCCTTTTTAGACACGTGACTGAGATACACCTGACTGAGATAAACGAATGTGTTACCGTAACAGAAGCCTTAATCTAAGCAGGACACGCGAGCAAACCCACGCCTAAACAGCTATTTACGCTCGTGAAGCGCCTATACTGAACACTTACGACTCGAATTCAATACAACCAAACAGACGTCAACACGGATGTTACACAAACAGGATAACGCTCCCTGTCTTAACTAAGTACTTAAGCTGAACAGTAGAAGCGTAATTTTCCACTCAAAATCACCCGTGCTTCAGCAATACGGCTTTCCCTTGTCCCCAAAACGCGACGCCCTCTTTCGGCACGCGTACGATTCCTGTATCTTCTCCGCCTATTATAGGCATTCGCAGACAAAATATCATTATGGAAGTTAGCGCAGGCATTAGACATCTTAGAGAAGACTCAGTTGTGTTAATGAGATTTCCTCTACTTTCCCCTATTTTTTTTTTCGTCTCCTGCGAGCCCCCTCATGCCTTCGGTGTATAAGTCTGCAATGTCGTATCAAAGCTCTGGTTCCAACATGGACTTTATGGCTTGTAAGGAGAACCTTGAAGTTCATTTTTGTTGCGTCTCTCCGTTCTTTTTATTTTTTTTTAGTTTTGAGTTGCTCGGTTTAACGTCTATAGTTTTTAGTGTTTTCTTCGCGAAGTCACCATCATTTATCGCTTTAATGTCGTGCAGCGTTTCCTCTTTCATGTGAGGGCACGTTTCTTTTTTTTCTGCCCCTAGAGTAGTAGCGGTACAAGAATGACTACGATCACGTAGTCCTTAAACCAGGTTGACTTGCTTTACGGTCTAGGGACGGAACGTGATGTCTTCGATGTCTCGCAGCAAGTTTCGGTCTTAATAACCCCCTGGGGCTACTTTCACGATCTGAAGTTTCTTTCAGGCAGTATAAGTCAGCAGCACTCAAGGTTCGAGTGCGTGGCGCAATTTCTTGCTGCAACGCAACGCTTTCTTTTGTGAAGTAACCAGTCTTCCAAGTTCCTTTACGTTTACTGAACATGTATTTGACCTCTTTTAAGTAGAAGTACGATTTGATCACTTAAGTTGTCTTGACTTAATCAAGCAATGTTCTGCCATTGTGCGGCGTACGTAAAGCCGTTTGAGCTAGTTAGATGGTTTCATAAGCTATAGTTTCCTCTTCAAGACGCGAGTTAGGTTTTCCAGTCATTTCATCGCTCCGCCAAACTTACTGTACTCAAAGATTCTCTACCTGGAGCAGCGCAGCTTCAAACTCGCTATTTAAAGCCGATCATGTTTTTCTGTGAGCAAGATCATTTTCTTATTTTTCCTACATTCTGCGAAAAAAAATGGTATTCGACAAAAGCGCGAGCACCAATTCTTAACATATCGAGGCTTTGTTAAGAATTTCATTGGATCTTCTAGTGCTCCAGGGTGGCGCTTGAGCATGCTACTGTAGCGCCTGGAAGTAAATAAAATATCTGGCTGAATAGCCTTCCGTCATAATTGTCCGCACTGTTTTAGTTTTTAGTACTTAACTGACCTGCATACATTCCTGTTATAAAATTACGAAGGCTGTGTAAGATCATTAAGGGCTTGCTTGCTGTCTTGAAGGGCCTTTTCTCTTTTGCAAAAGTTTTTTTTTTGCGATCGAATTTGTTTGCTCCTGACAATGGTCATTTCCTCCTAATTATCCTGTACCCTGAATCCCTCTTGGTGCGCATTCACTGACATCAAAGGCACACACGTAAATTGCAGTCCTGTCGAAGACCACCGATAAAGCGTACTTAAACACGATTCACATTCATCAAATATTTCAAGCGGTAAGCCATGCCAACGAAGCGCATAATAAGCGCACCGATGGTAAAAAAAGGCAAGATTGTTGTCCGTTATGGTTTTTTCCCAAGAACGGTAGTTCTCCTGATTTTTGCCTTACTTCCGGTTTTAGTTTTATATTCTCTACCGGTAACGATTGCTTCATGGCTCATCCAAACGTAACTTTTGTAGAAAGACGAAGATTATGGAGGTTTAATTTTTGGTTAGGGATGGCTCTGATTGCAGATTCCTGCCAATTTTTCTCTGCGATCGTCAGCCTCATTATTCACGTACATCTTGGATTTCGTGCCTCTACCAGCTTGTTTTCTTTTATCGGTTAAAGGGAAGAATTGGAAAAGCATGCGGGTATCACCAGGCTTGACGCAGGTTTCCGGGTACACGTATTCGCAACATGGCATAGTGAAGTTAAAGTCGTATTTGCCAGTCACATCGCATTCATAGCCGAGTCTGTTACTTATGTAGCAGCATGTTCGCTGAGGAATAGGAGTAGCAGTTTCCCAAGGCGAGCTATGCTGCAGTGCAATTAAGCCACGCAGCAAAGATAACAACTTGTATAGCGATGAAGCACAATGGCATTGGCAGACAGGAACAATCTACAGTACCAGGTTTTTTATAATGTAGTATTAGCAGTGGTGCAAAGCTTCCCCGAAATATAACAATGCTGTGCAGCCAAGCATTTTATAAGTGGAAAGGAGGCAGGACGTATTCCACATTGAATGTGTTACGTCACGCGCGAGCGCGCGAATCTTTGATTCTGCATCGGTTCTTGATTGTGGAATGGCTTCCTGCACGCCGCTTTCATGAGCATTCCTTGCAGAATTATCGGCATGTGCGTTTTCGTCAATGCCACAGTGGCCTGGAAGCCGCTGAAAAGTTATGTCATGTCATTTGTCTTTTAATTGCTGGTAGGTTTGTCTTATTTGCAGTAATAGTTGGTCTTGTGCACCACGACGTAAAGCTGATGACAGACGCTGCAGGGCTGACTTCGAGTCTGTAAATATGCCTTATTTTAGCGGTGACTCTAGTTGAATCATTCGAAATACAGTGCGGAGTGCTGCGAGCTCCACAGCAGTCGACGTGGTCCTATGAGACGCTCTAAAATGATAGGTTTCGGCTTTTGCTGCGAAGATAACAGCTCCTGCAGATCCCCCAACAGCTGTCGAGCCATCCGTGTAAACTATGACATGGCTTTCGTATTCGTCGTGCAGCACCAGTAGAGACAGCTGCTTTAAAGATGGCTACAAGAGCTCCGTCTTCTTCCAAGTTTCGGCTGATCCAGGAACCAAGGGGGTGTCAGGATTCTTTCAAGTGGCGTGTAGCCTGTTGTAATTAAGGTACTCTCGGTAAGCCAAAATCCGTTTGCAAAAAGAGGCACCAGGTCGGGCTTCTGGAAGCGAGGATAGGTGGTGGGCAGGGGCGCGAGAAAGGTATCTTATGTGTACCCTAAGCCCCTCCAAGATTATGTGAAGGGTGGCAGGATGATCCTTTGCGATGCCAATGGTCTCCGCTGTTGACGTAAGCATGGTAGTCCGAGCCAAACTTTGAGTGCTTGGCCTTGAGCATTTTCTATTCTACGTATGTGTTTCTTTTACAAGTGTTCGTCAATACCAGTAAACCGTACCGCAATTAATCGAGAAATGGGGTCCGGTATAATTGCAACATAGCGTGCACTGATGTACCCCACGTTTTCCCTCCGAGTAATTTGAAGAGATGTGAGATGGACGTCAGGCGCTCCTTAAAACCGGCCACATGGGGACTCCAGCAAAGGTCTTTGTCGACGATCACGCCCAAGGATCTGCACGTCCTGGAGTAACAAACATTTTGCTCATTGATGGATATGGCATGTGCTGTCATTGCTTCCGTGTAAACGCGACCAACTGAGATTTCTCAGATGAAATCTCGAGCCCTTGCCCGCTAAAGTACGTCGAGATTCAAATCCCAGCTTTATGGAGCCTCGCGCGTATCTGAGGCCGTGTTACACCTGACATCCAAACAAAGATATCATCGGCATAAATGGACATATCAACCGAACTCGGTAAACGTTCCACGAGGCCGATCAACACAAGGTTGGATAATGTGTGGCTTAATACGCCACCTTGGGGAACACCACGGTGTGTGTAGCGCTGAGAGGTTGGCCCACCGTCAGTTTGCGCAAAGAATGATCTCATGGGCAGGTAGCAGCAGACCCAACGGTACACTCGACCACCAAGACCAACCGATTCGAGGGCGTCAAGTATGACCTCATGAGAAACGTTGTCATATGTTCCTCTACATCCAATAATAGCGCGACGGAGAACCGTCTACTCATTTTCTGGGGTTCGATGTAAGTTACCATATCAATGACATTGATAATGGCGCTACAAATGCGTCGAAAACCGGCCATGGCATTTGGGAACACTATAGCGTTCTAGGAACCACTCTTGTCTGGCAAGGATTATTCGCTCCATCAGCTTCCCTACACAACTATATCAAGTGCTATTGAGTAGTATGATGCGACTTCTATTGGGGACTCCTTAGGTTTTCGAAGTGGGATTAAAGGGCTCGTTTCCCATTCTTGTGGGACATGCCGATATCACCAAAATTCGTTAAACACATCCAGCGAAACTTCTTGTGCCCACTCATTGAGGTTACGTAACATGCGGTTTGATATGCCATCTGGACCAGGCGACGACGTCCGATATTGCACAGGGCGAGAGCCGCATCCAGCTCCTGAATCGTGAAAGGCATGTCTATGCGTGAGTCCAATGTATGGGGTGTGAAAGCAGCAGCAAGGGCTCCTGTGAAGGTCGAACGGCCCGCAGTCTTCCTGCAAAAATCTTCAGCTACTTCTATATCCCATCGACTTTGAAAAAGTGCCAAAGCTTTGAACGGAAGTCGCTGATCAGAAAATGTAGTACGTAGGCCTCGCACGGTTCGCCATTTTTAGGATAGAATTTTTCGAGGGTCTAGAGACTCGCAGAACATCGCCCACCATTGAGACTCTAATTTATCTAAACGATACTGAATCTTCTTTTCTAAGCGTATGGCTGTCCTTAGGTCATGAATGAATTTTATGCGTCGGTACCTTTGTTTGGCACATCGACGAGTCGCGCCAAGTCATTCGAACTCTACCTCTGTTTCCGAGTGCCTTGAGCATGTAAGCGTGCGCATCGCAGTCTGCGCTGCTTCCTTGATCGCTTGCTCTAGGCCAGAGGAGAGACATCTGCAACAAGCATCTTCGATGTTGGTCTTAAACGCACGCTAATGAATTCACCGGATCTTGCCTACTGGATGACAGCTAGTTGATGCTAAGGTAACAAGGGATATGATCACCATTCCATGGATCAAGATATCTATAAACCACTTAACAGATGTGGCAAAGCGACGTGACAACGTCAAGTCCAAACAGAAAATCAACTTGTTCCTTTCTTTTCTTGGCAATAGGCCGTCCACGACATGCGGTATTCGGGCTGAATCAACATAAATTTTTAGAGGGTTTTGGCTGAATCGGCGTGGTGTCTTTCATGTTCTTTCTAGTGTTCGTCAGCCTGTAGAACGGCCCGACGAAAGGACCATCACGCGGTCATGGAAACGCGGCTTAAGAATTAATTGTTCTCGAAGTCGAAATTTTCCTGAAACGCGCTATTAATGTTATCACTTTTACGCGTTGTCCAGCAGATCACGCTTTTAGCCAGCGAACACGAAACATTTCTTGTAGAATTCAGATAAGGCGAACGGAAGGTTGCGATGCCTCTGAAAGCCACAAGCGTCCTGTATGAAGGAAAAAAAAAGTGTAATTTCTTTTCCTTTACGTCTTTGGTTCATAATAATAAACATTACGCCCACGGTCATCACCCGCGGTAGCGAGCCGTATTATCAGCTGTGTAAGGAATAACTGCTCCTTTTGAGCTTCCTCAGCCAGTAAATGTCGGTTCTTCTTATGGCTTTCTTTTAGATGCGAAGTATCTTATAGCGGAGTTCAATCCGGTGGTGGTGGTGGTGGTGTGCGGCGTGACCACCCTTACTGCGAATGCGCATACCCTCTCCACTCACCCTCTCCCCCTCTCCATCTTCCCTCTCCTCCTCTCCCCTTTCCCTCTCCACTTCCCCTCCCTTTCCACTCTTCCTCTGAAACGAGGGCTAGACATGCCGAAATTCTCTCCTGCGCATGCGCGTCCCCTCCCCCTCTCTCTCCTCTCCTATGCTGCCCCCCTCTCGCACGCCTGCCGACCGCGTTGCCCGCTCGCCTTGTGATAATTAACAGCCAGGATAGAGGGAAGACAAGACGCGCGCAGCATTCCTCTTTGCGTTCCACGACGCGAGGTCGGTAGCATGCCCAAAGAACGCCAACGGAACGCGATCGTGCAAGTGCTCCGGCTTCGCATCACCTCATGGTCCCCTTTAGCGGGAAATGGTGTAATTTTTATTGCGATAGCAATTATATGGACAGTCTCGGCTGGATTTTGCCGTCGCCGTTGCCGCCGTCATGCACCGTATATGTATAAGTATATATATATATATATATATATATATAATATATATATATATATATATATATATATATATATATATATATATATATATAAGAGCCCCAAAGAAAATATACTTCAGAAAAATTCTTTCGAAGCGCGGAATCGAACCAGGGACATCCTGCTCCGCAGCGAGTGGCGCTATCCACTACGCCACGAAAGGGAGATCCTCCACATAGCTAACGGTGTGCGTTATACACTGTTAAAACGAGCCATCATTTTGACAGCGACCTCTTTATCTTTTTTGACAAGCCGTCGGCGTCAAATGGGAAAGACGGCGACTCTCTTGTCAACGAGCGAGCGGAGAGAAAGAGAGACGAGAGAAAAATGAGAGAGAAAGTTCCAGCGCGCCTCGGTTGGCTACCGTACGTCACGTGGCACGTCGCTCTCTCAGCGGTTATCTCTCCAAGAAAAAGAGTGGAGGAGGCAGAGCGGCAGAGGCAGAGCCGCCACCGCGCCGGAGAGAGAGAGAAAGAGCCGAGAGAGCGGGTACTGCTGGTACGCCGGTACATTCCAACGTGTTTCTTCGATCTTTGTGCGTGCTTCTTCCATGTCGGTTTGGTGCGCCATTTTGTCTTTTTTTTGCGTGGCGTGCGAGTGCCTGTGCAACGCGCGTGTGTGCTTTGGAGCTGCAGCCTCAACTCGAGTGCACGTGTAAAGGTGAGTGTACTGTTCTACTTATATACTACTTTCGTCTGTTTACACCTTCGGCTGTGCACGGTTTAACAAGGCACTTCGTTTGCGTGTAGCAAAGAAGTAAGCTCTAGTTTTCGCGCGTTGTGGAGGCGACTCCCATCGCTCGTCTGTTCTGCTTTTTGCGGTATGCATTCGAGCGATGTGCTTTCGCACCGAGGCTGAACCACGTGCAGCAATTTTCAAGCGTCAGCTTGCATCTAGTGTGATAAAAGAAGAAAAAAAAATGAATAAAAATGTTCTAGTGAACAAAAAAAAAAAGCTCAAACGTACGAGGAATAGACCCTTTTCGAAAAAGGGCGCCCCTAGCGCCGCGCACGCAAACTACTGTCCGCCGCCATTGTGAGGGCACCGCAGCAGACGACGCAGGCTTCGGCAACGTGCCAGTGCGCGACATTTCAGCACCGCCGAATCGTGAACAGTCGTCAACGTTTTTCGTACAGACGGCGTGCTGCAATGGTGCAGACGTGCTGCGTTCCCATGTGCCACCGTCGAGGATATCGCGACGAGAACAGCGATAATTAAGGTACGCGATAAAACGTGAACAACAAACGCACGTGCTCTCTCTCCGTACGTGATGTCAAACGGACGTGCGGAAGGCCGCCGTTTTGTAAACGCGCTACAGAAACGGACGTGCTTATTTCACAGCGCCATGTGTAGCATCGTTTTTACGAATGAATAGTCTTCTCCCGAGTGCCTCCATGCGGTGAATTGCGATAGATTGTTTGTGCAGAAATACTGCGAGGGTTCGTAAGGCCAGCAAGAAAAATAAAGATCAAGTTGCGTACCGTTCATTTAGTAGCGACAGTACTCGCATATCGTAAGCCACGTGTCAACATTTTTTAGTACATACAAACAGGGGCGTATGCAGAAATTTTTTTCTGGGGGGTGGGGGGACCACCTTGATCTGAAGTGGGGGCCGGGCAGGCTGATGTGAGCGGATGTCATTTTATGCTCTGGGTGCCATGGAAAAAAAATTTCGGGGGCGGAGGGGCACGGGCCCGGTGTTCCCCCGCCCCCCCCCCCCCCCCTTCCCTGGCTACGCCACTGCATACACATAAACCCAACGCGCGGCGTCCGGAAAATAGTTGCGTGGTGTGGCTTGCGGCAGACAGGATTTTCGCCGGTTGCGGTCGCATAGTTCCGCGACAGTGACGTCCTTCCTTTCCTTCGGGGAGAAGTGTGTAGCTTCGGCGAGCCTTTTTCTCCCGGTCCGGGCACGCACGCGAGTTAGCTGTGGTCACGGTCCCGCAACCGCGGCAGTCGAGCCAAACTGCTCGTCCACCCCGTTGAAGGGTACAAAATGTTGCTCATTGTGCATCGGAAGCACCTCAGTAAGACCAACGGAGAGTACTAGGAGCTCGTTCAAGCACGCAAACGGTGAGATTTCAGCGTATGACACGGAGAACTAGCCGCCAACACAAACATCACAGCACTCACGCATTTGACGGCTCGCTTCCCATGCCCTCACGATGGCGCTGACTATCCCACGCTCCTTTGCGAAGCGAAACTGACGAAAAGCCCACCGTCAGGTGGCGTATTTATGAAAAGGGTCTATATTGGCGCGCGTTTTTGAGTAGAGTGCACTTTTCGCGCACTTTCGATGGCGATTGAAAGTGGTTAAAACGGTGCGAGGACTGGGATCGAGTGGAGGAACTCTAGTGCGCCATGTACGGCCGAGTACGTTCAGAGCACTTGAAAAAAATGCTCAATAGGGTCCTCAATTAGTATAAGACTTTATTTAGTTGTTTCTTTTTGCTTTTCATCTTTTCGTTGGTATACATGCGCTAATGCTGATCATGATCATCTGCAACTCTGACGACTTGCATAATGTGGATGCTATAGTCGCTAATTCGTAAAAGTACACGTCAACTATAAATTAATAGTTTTTTTTTTTTGTATTGTAGTGTGGCTTAAAACTGCATTTCTTGTGCAATTTACTCTCTCTGTTTCTTGATCGTTTCCCGGCAAAGGATGCAGACGTTGGTATCCGATAGCGATTGGCCAGCTCTATTCTGGTTCACGAATCGCAATCGAAAGTGACCTTGTAACATGCAAACGGGAGCAGGGGCGTAGCCAGAAATTTTTTCAGGGGTAGGGGGGGGGGGCGCACCGCCTTCATTTCGGGGGTTGGGGGCACCTCCTTGAAATGGTCATTTTTCGCTCTGTATGCAAAAGAATTCGGGAGGGCACGGGCCCGGTGTGCCACCCCATGGCTACGCCACTGAACGGGAGCGCTGAAGCATTGCGAAAAAAAAAAAAAAGACCAAGACGCGAAAGACGGAGTTTGTATTGAGAAGCATTACACCAAGAGCATCCACGCGCGTGCCCCGACTTTGAATTTTTTCATAGAAAATTTAAAAGTGCCGCCTATCAAACGAGCAGCTGTCACTGCGTAAAAATGGAGAAACTGGATTAAATTGCAATGTTCTCGACATGTGTAAGGATTTAAAACACAGCAGGGTGAGGAGGAGGCTAAGGGATTTGTCAAGTGCTTGCAAGTTAGTATGCCAGTTACTGCATGTAACTATCGAATGGATGTGATTGACTGACTGCTAATCGCTCCAATCATTTCAGGTTCACAGGACAGGTCTGAAAGGTCAACGTCAATCATATTTGGCCGTGGATATCACTGCAACTTGGCACTCGACCAAGCGAGGTATGTACTCAGTATCTCGGAATTTTTTTTTCTGCGTGTTTTAACATTGCTGAGGACATGTGTGTGTCATTTGTAAAGAAAGACCAGACCCTAAATGGGGTCTTCTGAATTAGTACCTCAAGTTTAATGTGCAGGCGAACTGCCTACATGCACCCACGCCACAGCTGCGACGTATTGCCCCACTGTCAGCGCATAAGCCTTCTGGCATAGGTGTATATCAACCTCAAGCATACTTGGCTGTGGATGTCACTGCAACTTTAACACTCCATGAAGCGACGTATGTATTGAATATCTCTGGAATTTATTGTCTCCGTGTTTTAAAATTTCTGAGGACACGTGTGTCGTTTGTAAAGACAAATCAGACCCTAAATAGGGTCCTCTGAACTAATACCTCAAATTTAATGTGCAGACCTACTCACCCCATGCACCCAAGCCACAGCTGCAACATATTGCCTCGTCAGCGAAGTCAGCTCATAGGCGCATACTTCTAAAGTATATTTCATGGAAACACATCTCAATGTCATGATTTCTTGTCACATTTGCGAGACTGCAGTGCAGAACTTGTACAAATATGAGAGACACTACAGAGTTCATTCAAATGTTCATAATGTTAATGTAGCATGTGTAAATCAGGGCTGCTCGAAACATTTCAAAACATTTAATGCACTGCGTGTGCTTGTTTCACGCAGTCATGTTGGAGATGATGTTGCTTCTGTGTCATCTGGACAAGAATTTAGATGTCCTCATATATTTCGTGATGTCAAGTTCTTTTTTTTTTTAAAGAGGTTGGGCACGTTAAGAAGCATATTTCTTCTAGTGTTGCCACTGCCTGTTGTTTTGTAAACTGTAAAAAAGTGTTTTCAAGTGCAAAATCATTCACGTCTCATGTAAGTTGCTTTCATGGCAGCATTGTGTGTCCAAGAAAGAGTGTGACACAATGTGAGGAAGATCTTGCAGCACCTAGCAGTGCAGGCCAAGATTTCACCAGTGTTGATGTTTAACAAGTTTCAGGGCATGATAATGAGGTTTGTAAAAGTGGACAGCTGCCACAAGTGTGCATGTAGCCTATACTGGAACTTAGTGGTCTAGATGCGATTCATGGCAGAGCTCCTGAAGTGAAGCAAAATGACCTTGCAGAATTACGGTTTAGAGTATGTGTTTATCCCTCTACATTATGAGCAGCTATTTCTGTTACTAGAAATAATACACGGTTTGTTTGTGCAACTGTGGGCTCTTTTTACATTTTATATTTGTTATTACCCTCCATGCTTACTTGGGAACATTATGCATCAGAGCATATACATGTAGCTAGTTCAGTATGCAACAAATATGGTCACATTTGCTGCTCAGCATTTCTATCTGGTGTCCTTTGATTTCATCATACAGTGTCTCTCACAATGTGCAGCATAGTTTATACATTTCCGGCGTTTCACATCTGAAACCCAAATATGTGATTGGCATAGTTTATGGCGCATGGATTATTCTGTCATTCTCTTTTGTTTACTCCAGGTACATTGGACAGATCAACCGGACCAAAAGGCGGGGTAAAGGAAAAGGCAGCGGAATAGGACCAAGGGTGCTCAGCCTTATCAAAGCGCTTTGAATAATAAATGTGCAAGTATTGACAAAAGCTTTCGATGCATATTTTATTAGGTACTACCCATGTCGAGTGATGGTCGCATGGTGAGGTACACCACTCTACAGTTCATAGTGACACAGAATACACTTCATCTCTTGGGCCATCATACTAACAATGCAGCTGCATTTCATGTTGAGAGTCTCTTGTCACCTGGCAGAGAAAATGCTACATTGATGGTCTCATAATAGCATTGACAAAAAGACGTACAGCTCGGTTGTATTTTGAGTTCACGAAAAAGATGTCAAAATGAAAGAACACCGTCATTTGCAAATGACGGTGAAATGTTATCAATCTGACAGGTCGGTTGTGTTTTGAGTTCATGAAAAAGACGTCAAAATGAAAGAACACCGTCATTTGCAAATGACGACCTTTAGTTATTTTGATAGTTACATTTTATCAATTTGACGGTTTGCTTGTATTTTGAATTGACGGGAAAGACATCAAAATGATAAAATATTACCATCATTTGAAAATGACGGCCTGCCATCATTTTGACGGCCATATGCTTGGAAATAGAGCTGCCAAGATTTTCCCGTCATTTTGACAAAACTTTTTTTTCAGTGTATACAACCTTTACCGCTGGACTGACTCAGAGACGGCAGGCTATAATAAGCGTTTCTTCATTACCAGCGAGGTGGCGCTAGGAGCGCGACGGGCGCATCTAAACGTCGTTGGCGAGCTCGCTCGCTTCTTCTTATTCGCAATGCCCACGAACTATAGGTGGCGCGCCGTGCTTTTCAATATGGCGCCAGGAGGAGGGTCAACCCGTTTGTTAGCATAGGAACAGATAGGACGTGCGGACGTACGGACCGTGCCACTTTCACCAGATGAAGTCATGAGCTGCGCTGGAATGGATATGAGACTAAAATACTTTCCCAAACCATGGAAAGTGCTAAGTACTCGCCACCTAATTATTTGCTGCGAAGTGAAAGGTTATATTTCAGCTCCGTTACCGCGCATAGCGATGCTTTGCGAAATCCTGTGCGTGCTACATAAACCTGTATGAACTAGAATTGACGTATGAGCTGAACGTCACTCCGAGGTAGTATGTACCGAGCCTGCCTGACGGATTTGCCGCAGTAGTAGGCCGCCAGCGAGTAGCGCCATCGCTGCTGCGCGTGATGATGGCTTGCAAACATAAAAGTGTTCAGTGATAATACCCCGTCGTCATTACTTGCGCAGTCGAAAACGCGGAGTTACGCCTTCAACGGAACACAAGCATTTAACATGCCATTCAGTAGCGCTTGTGTCACAGCCATGCTGAGACTCTAGCCTTGTGTACTTCACTCGCATGTTGCAGGTTCGATCAGCACGATCGAAACATGAATATCGAAAAGAATAAACACGTATGCTTTTCGCAACGTCGAAGAAGTTCGCCGAGAGGCGTGGATTGTGGCCGTGACTGCACGTTCCATCGCTCTAACCATTTCGCTTCATTGGTCGAGCTCGAGCGTGTTGGCGGCATGCGGCGCTCCATAATATCCACAATAATTGTGATACATGCAATGCACAAGAGGAGCTATGCTTTTATTTTGATCTCGCTCAAGGATATTATACATTAAATACAATCAAAGTGACTTACGAGCGTGAAAGAACATTAACGCACGAGGGGACGTGAAGTGCAACTCGCTCCTCGTATCGTCGCTGTCACTCTCGGTGCTTTCACAGTCTTCTACGTCCAGTGAAAAATCCTCGTCGTCAAGATGGTTTCTTTCAACATCACTGCTGAAAGCAATCTGAAGAATTTCCTCCGCTGAACGACTTCGACCACTCCGCGTCACCACGTTTACAATTAGACAGACGTCTGGGCGTCTGGGCGCGGAGAACGCTTTGCTCTCAGACCGGTCAACAAGCAAATCGCTTGTGCTGCCACCTATCAACAAACGTACAAAAACAAGCGGCGCAGCGGTGGCTATGAAACCCAACACACTGGCGAAGGACGGCGTGGATGGAAAGCGTTCGCTCCACGAAAGGCGTCGAGCAGACGCGTCCTCGAATGATTGAAACGTCGCCCGCACGATTCGTAACAGCGCTTTGCTGACAAAGGATTGAGGCCCTATTTTAATGTATCGCCAACTTGAGATCGCTCAGTTATACATGAGCACATCGCGAGCCCGCGCGACCTCCCTCCTGCGTGCAGTGTTATGGGACTCATGCACTACAAGAAACACTGACCAATTATATATGCAAGTAAAACAGGGTGAGCTTCCACTGAATATGTCAGACGATAACATTTAACTTACCTACGTGGCTACAGAAAGCCTCGCGAAGCTGCTAGTAAGTGTACACTGTGGGCTAGCATTGAAAGCGCGAGTTGCCACATATTTTCACGAAAACTTCGCGTCTCGCAAGAACGAATCAGATTTCTCGTATCACGGAGGGCCCGGTTTGTTCACTGATGCAGGGAACATGCAAGGTCGTAGTGTTCCTTTCTTGCCAACGCGTTAACACTGAGGCTAGCACAGCCGAACAAGGGAGCGATTGCATAGTGCCGCCATTTTGTCGTCTACTAACCCTCCTCGAGAGGACGCTCCTGAATGCCGCTCGGTGGCGCGACAGTCTATGGGAATTGCGAATATTTGCGCATTGAGAACCTTGCCCTTCCGCTGTATGCTCGCGCGGTTTTCTCGTGGTGAGGGGAAGAGTAATGTTTCAAGCTTTCACCGTGATGTCCGCGCTCATGTTACGGAGCGTACGAAAGTCACTCGAGCTCAAGGGACGCCGCTAAACGAACAAACAGAAGATGAGCGAGAACTATCAAGTGTCACAGCTCGACACTTGAAGCACGCTAGTTTCCTTTGCTGCTTCGGCCGCCTTTGCAACACGAGCGCTGTTCAAACTGAGAGTGTCCATTGGCGAGCCTCACTTCGTATAACATTAATTTCTTGCTATCGCATTCATTGCTTCGCCCTTGCGGCGAAACTGTGACTTTTTACATTTGCAGCAGCCGTTTCTTGGCAGGCCCAGCAAGGCCCGTCACAATTAGAACTTTCTTTCAGAAACGATTTTTATTGCGATAGCAATTATATGGACAGTCTCGGCTGGATTTTGCCGTCGCCGTCGCCGTCATGCACCGTATATGTAAAAGTATGTATATATATATATATAAAAGCCCCAAAGAAGAATAATTCAGAAAAATGCTTCCGAAGCGCGGAATCGAACCAGGGACCTCTTGCTCCGCAGCGAGTGGCGCTAACCACTACGCCCCAAAACGCAGGTCGTCGACGTAGCTAACGGCGAGCGTTATATACACACCCTTTACCGCTGGACGGACTCAGAGACGGCAGCGCTGATAAGCGTTTCTTCATTACCAGCGAGATGGCGCTAGGAGCGCGACCGGCGCATTTAAACGTGGTCGGCGAGCTCGCTCGCTTCTTCGTATGTTTGCGCAGGGAGAACCCTGGCCTTCCGTTGTCTGCTCGTGCGGTTTTTCTCGTGGTGAGGGCAAGAGGGATGTTTCAAGTTTTCACCGTGATGTCCGCGCTCATGTTACGGAGCGTACGAAAGTAACTCGATCTCGAGAGACGCCGCTAAACGAACAAACAGATGATGAGCGCGAACTATCAAGTGTCACAGCTCGACACTTGAAGCACGCTAGTTTCCTTCACTGCTTCGGCCGCCTTTGCAACAGGAGCGCTGTTCAAACTGAGAATATCCATTGGCCAGCCTCACTTCGTATAGCATTAGTTTCTTGCTATCGCATTCATTGCTTCGCCCTTGCGGCGAAACTGTGATTTTTTTGTTTCGAAGGAGTTTCAATAAAGTAAGTTCTTATTCAAGGCTGCCATAGGCCTGCTTTGAGGAAATCCCTTCTCTTTTACCTACGTACTCTGTTCAACCTGACATATTACTTTTTGCCACTTGTTCCAGCACGCAAACAAATAAAGATCGTGCAAGTTTTCCTCCGAAATCGGAAGCCTCAACCAGAGACTGGGTCCTTTCAAGAAATACAAAAACATCCCAGGCGAAGTGTGCGGGAAAAGAAAAAAAAATGCACACATCGCATACGACTTCTCCAGTCGCACAGCAAGCTTATCTAATGGAATGTAGCTGTCCGCCTTCGCTTCCCTTATACCAGAAAGGGACCGTCTCATTAGGCTCGGTGCGTCTTCGCAAAGGCTTTTCATGCTTCGTTGTCCGTAACTTGCACTTGCTTGCATCTTTTCCCCCTCCCATCGTTCCTTGCTGGTTGTGTACGTACTCTTGCTGGAAACTTGCTTCACATGTCGCTCGTTATATTTCGTCAGCTCTGGTCTTTCATTTCTTGTTTGAATTCGCGTAGTGTTGATAATAGGCATATAAGACACGCTTCTGGAAGACTTAGCAGTGTCCTTTGAAGTCTGAGCTGATGGGACAACAGTGAAATGGAAAGTACCTGAAGTATGGAAATGAGCGCCTGCTTCCGCAGATGGTGGCCGACTGCGTTTCCCTTCATGCTGCGCTTCGAACGAAGTACTTTGTTGGTACTTATAACTTACATGTATTCGTGTGCTGTATTTTTTTTCTGCATATGACCAAGTTTGGGCATTAGAGAAAAACAAATGGTTAAACTAGATTGTCAGCCCGTAGCTCATGCGGTGGCAGTGGTGTTCGAAAAATGCAGACGCTGCACATCACGAAAAAATGTCGCACGTGAAACAAAAGCCCAATTGCACTTTGTTATCGACGGACTCGCTCTTGCAGCCAGAACGTGAAGCTGTCACGTACAAGCGCAAGACGGACGCATTATGTGTGACATCACCAACATCATCTCGCGAATACGCTTAATTGAAATTGCAATGGGAATCGCGCAATGCTGCCACTAAGACGTGCGCTGGAGTTCAATGAATGAAGAGGGCGGAGCACGGGTGACCAGGAAGGCGTGTTAGCAACAACATTAGAGAAGGTTGGGAAGCAATCTACCTCACAGGCGCTAGCCGAGACGCAGAGACGGTGCCTATGTTGCAGCAACATGATAATTTAATTATTTATTTTGCATAACCAATAAAAAATAAATAATTTTCAAAAGCATCGCACTATGACGTGGCAAGATAGCCCATTGCACATTCCAGGATAAAACGAAACTTGCATTTGAGACTGATGAACAGCCCAATAATGTGCACATTGTTCATTTGAGCCAACAATACTGCTGAATCAGAAATGAAAGCCCCTTCATAACTGCAGCTTATTTTGAACCTCGAAGAGAATTGAGGACAGAATTCCACGAAATGCGCGGAATGTAGCATGCTGCTTTGATAAGTAATGCTAAATATTTAGTAGAAGGAGCTATATGCATTTGATCCTCGACGAAAGATAAGGACGATAGATTTACCAAGAAGTTGTAAATTATCGGGAAGCTTCAATGTACTGTCGCAGGTGACTAGTGTAGCCTCCATATTTAGCGACGGAGCCTTATATGGTGGATGTTCTTGATGTCTCGATGCGTCAAAGACCAATAATTTCGGCAAATGGTTTAAAAGAGCATGTGGAAACACTGGTGACCGTAGGAAAGGTTAAGGGCTTATTCATTTTGCCTAGAACTAGGCTCTCTATAGAAATTTTTGTGTGCCGTCCTTAGTATCTTAGTGTTCGGTTGAACTCAAACGATTGCCTCTTCATTATTCTTATGATAACACGCAGTAAGTAAGGATAATTATCTCATGATGTAACGCGACCCTGCGAGGAACACTTTCCCCACATACGTAAAAACCTCATGTAGCAGAATTCGCAATCCGGCATAATCAATCACGTGTTTTTATTAAAAATGAGCGCTTACTTGCCTTTTATGATGTGGAAGCAGAAATATTTCGAAGTTTCTTACTTCGTTGGAAGCTCTTCTGGTGTCCAGATTTTAAAATTTCGTATCTGGAATTGAAACTTTAGACGGTCACATGTGATAGAAATCGATAGCGGGGGATACTGCGCGCTTGTGTTAACGCGATAGCGTTAAAGGGGTCATGAACCACTTTTCCAAGTAATGATCTAATGGCCTCAGTATCGGAGTGTACTGCCTCCCGAATCGATTGCCGCAAAAATTTCTCGAATCCGTCAAAAATCAGCGGAGTTACGGGGGTTTGGCGCACGCTCCCAGCGCTTTCTCTCTTTTCCCGTGCCGGCGAGCGCACTGGAAGCTAGACAGGGAGGGATGGCATGGGGGAAAGAAGTTACGCCAGCGCGCGTCATGAAACGCGATCGCTCTCCCGCTGTGATTCGCTTGCGCGAGTGCGGCTACCGTGTACTGAGGAGTGCGGCGCCGGCAAGTGGCGGCACCCCGCGGCAAGAAGCGCATCTGATCCGAACGCCGCTCTCGATTTACGTCGGCTATCGGCCAATAAGCATGCTATGTCTCTTGCGACGTACAGCGGACAGACGCCCCGCCCACCGACGAGAGTGAGAACCGGCCTCTGTTTGAAAAGAGGGTGCCTGGGGAAACGGCAACTTCGCGCTCCGCTTGTGGCCATTACGCGGCGCGCACGACTGTAATATTTGGCAGAGCAGTTCATAGCCGTGTCAGCTTTCCATAGGACGTGTTTTTTCAATCAGCCCAAGGGGTGCTTCATGACCCCTTTAAAGAGCTCGTATCGCAGAAATTCCGCCGTCGGCGTCGGCACCGTTGGTTGTGAGCGAAAAATCATCATCTTGCCCGTGACCGAAAAATCGAAAAGGCTGCAAATAAAATAAATAATAAAAATGTTGGATCCGAGTGAGAATCGAACCCAGGCCGTCTGCGTGGCAAGCAGGTGTTCTACCACACAGCCGCGCCTCTGCTTGGAGCTGCACTGAAAGTAACTTTCATGCTTCCCAAAAATACGCGCCCTGTATACAGGTGTCACAGTACGAGGTGTAATATCGCAGTAATATTGCGTGCTACAAGCGTACATTGCCATCGGGCGTCACGCCATGTCAATATCCTAACGACTTGGTGGTTTAAAGACAGCCACCCATTACAAAAAGGCACACACATTGCTGAGCGTATTCCCTTAGGGCCATGTAGTGGGTGCATCGCAACTTCGAAAAAGTTTCTGGTTTAAAGCATGCTACCCATTACATAAGGCACACACCTTAGTGCGCGCATTCTGTTAAACACTCGTAGTGTTCGAAGTACGCACTAGGGGCAGGATATCGCTATCGCGTTCAACTCCTAAAGGCGAAGCTTAAGCGGCTCCCAATTTTTTTTTTTTTGTCCATTTATGGCATGGTAATAAAATCATTTTACAACCGGTAGCATTTGTTTCCTCTTCAGGCTGGACGGGGAGCTTTAAAGCGTATTTAACTTACGCAGCTTCTTTATTTGTCACTATGAGCGAAGGATTGTCCTGAAGACCGCTTCAAGCGAAATGGTTTGGCCGTTAAACGCATCGCAGGCAATCCTTATTGGCAGTGTCAGGGAGAAGAGAATGAAAGAAGATTCCGCTGTAAGAGAACTGGCTTTACGATTTCGTTGGAAATTTAGAGAAACTAACCGAGCTTTCGTTCCAAGTATCATAGCCACAAAATTGAGAGAAAGAAACGCCAGCTGGCCCATACATACTTAAATTAGATTGAAACTGCACACTGAAAGAGAGTTTACCAGAAGGGGTTTAATCTACAACAGGATCCCTTTTGAACACCCCCACCCCCTAAAAGAGATCCTCGCCTGCTACTGAGTGCTTTTCATAGTTGAAACCAGATTTAATTAGCGGTATATGTCAAGAAAACATATCATGAACGGGATCTGCTTGGCTGGACTACGTACTCATGTTTAGTGCAGATTTCTGGCAAACTTCCGTATGTGTTGGCACATAAATTCCAAGCATTTTACGGCACTTCCACTTTAACATTGTAGGTTCATGTAGCACATGGGGCAAATACGAATACAACCCTCACAAAATAACCTAGAACCAATGTTATAGAAGAGCGAGTAAATCATGCCGCGAGTCTGCAATGTTGAAAAAAAAAAGTGGCTTCATTCAGAACTGGACGTGAAAGGTTCGCTGTTTATTAGTGCTGTGTTTGGAAAATGTGTCACCGAGGCTCACGTTTGGAACTTGTCACGACTTCGACAGAGTTAGGACGAACATTTAGAAACGACCAACGTTAAGCTTTGAGTGTCAGTGCGAAGGCGAAAATTGGGCAATAGGTCTTGTTCGCCTACGGTGCGCCATCTGGCGGTGAAAATGTTCCTGTTGACGTGAAAAATGTGGAGCGGTACATTGACTAGACAGGCGTACAGCTACACCGGACAAACGAAAAAATAAAGACCCAAACGGCATCTCTGGTATATGCCGAGTCCTTATTAGTGCGGTGTACTAGCACCGAGGGTATTTGTTCGTGTTGATTTTTTCTTCGGAATGGGAAGATTTCGGAATCGGGTCGGTTTCGTACTTTCGGCGAGGTTGCTTTCTCGTGCCCCGAGTCTTGGAGTAACCGATCAATTGCTCGGTATGCTGCCGGCAACGTAGGTTGTTCCTCAGGAAAGACATCGATAATGTGCAAAGGAAATATCGCTGGCCGATGCAGTGGCAGCCCTGCAGTGGTCATCTTTCTTGATTGGCGACTGCGGACATCAAGTGAGCAATTCTTTTTGCGTGGTGTACTATCGTACACACTCGGTAAATTCGGCATCGTGTACGCTTTATAATTTGTCACGCATGACGGTTGAGTTTGTAGAGCTTTAGTTTCGCAGTTGTTGCTTGCTACTGGAAGGCTTCATTTTTAACTCGCATGAACAACATTGCAGCATGTGGACAACACAGCTATAGCTGGGACACGCAATTTAGAACAGCTTTAGGGCAATTAAATTTGAGAATCACGGACCAGGTTTGCTTCTATACAAAACAAAATATAGAAGAAACTTAGATCGTGCATCACCGCTTATTTCTGAGTTGATATTTAATTTATCTCACGGCGCTACCTCCCGATCATATGAAATGTGGTGTTCATTAATAAGAGAAGGCAAGGAAACGAGTACGTACTGACAGGCCCATGCGTAAGGATAGACAAGGAAATAATGTTGCTTCTGTTCAATCCCCTAAAATCTGTTGCTCGAATTCATGTGCCGTAATAATATAGTCGTCTCGCAACAGACTCCATTTTATGTGCCACTTTTTATCATCATCATTAGCCTCAGTACGTCCGCTGCAAGGCAAAAGATTCTCCCGTGTTTCTACAATCAGAGCGGTCCTGTGCTTGGCGAGGCCAGGTTATCCCGGCAAACTTCTCAACCCCATCTGCTCACCTAACTTTCTGCCTCTTCCTCGCGCGCTTGCCTTCTCTTGGAATCCATTATTAATGACCAGCGATCACCTTGCCTTGTCGCTACATGTCCTGTCGATGCCGATATCTTCCAAGAAAGAAAGAAAGAAAGAAAGAAGGAAAGAGTAAAAGAAAGAGAGAAAGAGAGAAATAAAGAAAGAAAGGGAGAAAGGGAGGAAGAGAGAAAAAAGAAAGAAAGAGGGAGAGAAAGAAAGAAAGAAAGTGAAAAAGAAAAAGAAAGAGAGGAAGAAAGGAAGAAAGAAAGAGAAAAAAAGATGAAAGAAAGAAAGAGGGAGAGAAAGAAAGAAAGACAGGGAGAAAGAAAGAGGGAGATAAAGAAAGAAAGAAAGGAAGAAAGAGAAAAAGAAAAAGAGAGGAAGAAAGGAAGAAAGAAAGAAAGAAAGAGAGAAAAAAAGATGAAAGAAAGAAAGAGGAGAGAAAGAAAGACAGGGAGAAAGAGGGAGATAAAGAAAGAAAGAAAGGAAGAAAGAAAGAAAGAAAGAGGGAGATAAAGAAAGAAAGAAAGAAAAGGAAGAAAGGAAGAAAGAGAAGAAGAAAGAGAGGAAGAAAGGAAGAAAGAAAGAAAGAGAGAAAAAAGATGAAAGAAAGAAAGAGGGAGAGAAAGAAAGAAAGACAGGGAGAAAGAAAGAGGGAGAGAAAGAAAGAGAGAAAGGAAGAAAGAAAGAAAGAAAGGAAGAGAGAAAAAAAAGATGAAAGAAAGAAAGAGGGAGAGAAAGAAAGACAGGGAGAAAGAAAGAGGGAGAGAAAGAAAGGAAGAAAGACAGGGAGAAAGAAAGAGGGAGATAAAGAAAGAAAGAAAGAGAAAAT